>NC_133618.1:560715008-561015008 GCF_048593235.1 Sminthopsis crassicaudata
GAGGGCGGCAGGGACCCCGACCCCCCGAGCTCTCCTCCTCGAGGCCGGCATTCCCCGCGACCGACGGGCTACGACCCCAGCCGCGCCTCCCGCAGGCGGCCCAGGGCCGAGGGCGCCAGGGACGGAGTCCGCATCGAGCGAGTGCCGCAGCGGCCGCGGCAGCCACAGCTACTGCCTACCGCCCCCCCTCCAAACCGATCTCCTTTTCTCTGCGGCCCCCGGAAGCCCTCGGTGAGCCGGGGCTCGGCAGATCACGCCGCCGCGCCCCTCCGAGAGCCCCGAGCGGGCCAGGCGCGACTCCCCGCCGTGCCGCCCGCATCTCGCCGCCGCCGCAGCGGAGCGCCTGACAGCTCGGGGTGCTGCTGCCTCTCCGGCCATCTTGTGCCGAGTGTGTGGTGTCTCTCTCCCGTCTCCTCTCTCTGTGTTACTCCCTCCTCCTCCTCCTCCTCCTCCCCCTCCCCCCCGCCCTACACACACCACACAACATGGCCCCTTTGCTGCGGCGGCGACGGCTGCAGCAGCAGCGGCAGCAGGAGCTCCACGGCACTCCAACCTCCTCCCCCCCGCCCTCCCATCACTTCCCCCATGCAACCTAACTCGCCCTCAACGCAACGGGGCGCGCACCAGCGCGCGTCGCCGGCGGTAGCTCCCATTGGCTCGATAGCCTTTCATCTTCCCCCCATCCCAGTAGCGGCCGCGCGCACGCCCGAAAACGTTCTTCACCACCCAACAACAGCCCTGCCATGCCCATTGGCTAAGCTTGATCCCACCTCTTTCCTGAGGGCTGATAGGCTTCTTCTCTTGCCAATTGCTACGTCCCCCCGCTTTGCTTTCTTCTTTACTTGGCCCTCGGCTTACCATTGGCTAATACTCAAAGCGCTGGGTTCTGAATTGAGGGGCTGCCCGCGGTGGTCGCCCCAGACCTTCCCCAATACTGCCTTTTCAATCTTTTAATTCTAAAATGTATAACCATTAATAAAAAGAAACATTCAAATAAAAACACTTCAAGTGAGATCATCATACATAAGCTCCAAAATACTTAAACATGTGCATTAAAACTTACACAATAAGGAACAAGTCCTATTTGCTTCTGTGTGTTCTATTGGTTTGTTTTCTCCTGTGTCATTTTCCCCACCCCTGCTCAAGACTCAAAAACTAGCACAGGAATTGCTCAACCAGGATCTCTACAGCCAATCTATGAGCCTTTTATACAATGAGAAAGGAAAATATTGACTACTAGGGATGATAAATGTGGTCCTGAAAGAGACTAGTCCAAATCCTTCACTGAGAAGGAAACAGGGAAAGAGAAGTTTTTGATTTACCCAACTTCACACAGGTAGTCATAAAAGGAACCAGGGGACGTACTGGGGAGCAAGTTCCAGAAATCACAAACTTCACTTTTCTGATTCCCGTGCTCCATAAACTCTCTTCAAAAAGATTTCCTCTTCACAGTCCTTTAGTAGAAGCAAGTTAATATCGTTCTCCTGAAAATATTAAAGGTTATTAATAATACACCGTATAAATTTTTGCTCTGAGAAAACACAGGAGAAACAGTCACAAGTGGTAGAAAAAGATGGAGTTCTACCAAATTGTACAACTCAGGGATCCACCTTATGTCCTTCCACATTGTTTCTCACTTCTGAACTAATAAAGCATCCTTTCTCCTCAGTGAAATGCTGTAATAAAGTTCTCCATATTTATTATACTGACACCTTACTAATAAAGCCCAAGCAATATTGCTGATTTCTACCTTCTATTACCTCCACTTTGCCTGAAGTCTTAATGAGATCAGCAACACACAATCCTGGTTAATCTGGATTTCATATCATTTCTTAAAGTAGCATTTCTCAAGTATGGATTGGGGAAAAACTACTCTAAATGAAGGAATTGACTATAGTTCATAAATCCACCTGTCACTCAAAGACAATTAATAGCATTTTTATTTGTCAATAGCTATTAGATAATAAATTCCTTGAAAGCAAGAGCCGCATAGAGTGTTCATTTTTTTTTTTCTCTCCCACAGCATCACATGGTGCATTGTACATATTTGAAAATAGTCTTTTAAAGGAAAGAGATATACATGTGCAAAAATGTTTGTGGCAGTGCTTTCTGTAGTGGCCAGAAACTGGAAAATGAATGGATGCCCATCAATTGGAGAATGGCTGAATAGATTGTGGTATATGAATGTTATGGAATATTATTGTTCTATAAGAAATGACCAGCAGGACAATTTCAGAAAGGCCTGGAGAGACTTACATGAACTGATGCTGAGTGAGATGAGCAGAACCAGGAGATCGTTGTACATGAAAACATCAATATTATAGTATGATTAAATCGGATGAACATGACTCTTTCCAACAATGAGATGATTGATACTAGTTCCAATCTTGTGATAAAGAGAGCCATCTGCACCCAGGGAGAGGAATGTGGGAACCGTGTGGATTACAACATAATATTCTCACTCTTTTTGTTGTTGTTTGCTTGCATTTTGTTTTCTTACTCGTTTTCTTTCCTTTGTGATCTGATTTTTCTTGTGCAGCAAGAAAATTGTATGAATATTGTTTATTGAATTTAACACATTTTTAACATGTATAACATATATTGGATTGTTTGCAATGGAGCAGAGGGAGGAGAAGGAGAGGGAAATCTGAAATATAAGGCTACTTAAGGGTGAATGTTGAAAAATTATTTGTGCATATGTTCTGAAAATAAAAAGCTTTTTAAAAAAATAAATAAATAGCCTTTTATTTCATGTGGGCATTTGCCCACTAAACAGATTGTAAGCTTACCATTACTTCGCAGATAGTGTTTAAGAGTTTCTGTAACTATTAAAGTGGCCAACTTTCTAGTCAGTCTATTCAATCCAATAAAATACTTTGTTAGGTCAATGATTAGGGCATATCAGAGGGAGTCAGAGGACCTGGGTTCAAATCCCAGCTCTTCTACTTACTATTTAAATGATCTGGGAGAAGTCACTTAAGCAGGGTGTCATTTTTCTTATCTGTAACATAAGGAGGTTGGATTCAAGGACTCATTCAGCTCTACATCTAGAAGACTCTGATCTTATACTCTGTCTCCAGTACTAAACTAGTTGCTGGCATACAGAGCCATGATAAAAAGAGTTCCTGTCTCCAAGAAATTTACATTTTCTTGGGAAAGTGGGGAAATGGACAGTTTGCACACAAATAAATATAAAATAAGGTAATTTAAGTAGGAATGATATAATAAAAATTAAAACAATTGGGGATCATGGTGGTGCCTGAGCTAGCCCTTGAAAGAAGACAGGATTTTGACATACAAGGGATAAGGAGGGATAAAGAATGTCTTATGAATGCACAAAGTTGAGGGTTATATTGTCAAAATCAGGAAATAGTCAGTTTTAATGAAATGCAGTACTCAAGGGAAGTGATATAAAATAGAACTAGAAAAGAAGGTTAGATTGCAGAAGAATTTGTATGCTAGGAGCTTAAATTTTATCCTAGAAACAATAAGCAATTATAGAAGGTTAAAATTAGGACCACTCCCTTCAGTGTTGGAATGAGGTCTCCTTATATGATTTTAAGGACTTATAAAATGAGGAGACATGATTGGTTTCTCTTACTTATTTCAATTTCTATAAATTGTAGCAAATACTACTCTTATGTGTGATTATGGGATGACCCAGCATCTGCACTAGAAGAGAAAAACTTATGCAGAAATCTTGAAAAGATTTATTTAAAGATGCTCTCTATAATAAGCAGGAGACAGGAGATGTTTGCCATGGTCCTCCAAATTTGCATCCATATCAGAATGGTGGTATGGTAATGTTTTGCAACAATGGCATCCCAGCTTTTACCTTTTGTATACAAAAAGTCTCCTCTCTCCCATGTGTTAGAGTTGTTCTCTCTTTTTCACAGACTCTAGGATCATAATTGATAATGCTAAGTACTCACCTATCTCTCTGAGTCTCTTTCTGTATTTGATGGCAAGAAAGTCCAAGAGTGTTATGATCTGCCGGGCAGAAGGGTATCTATCTCTTTTATCTCCTCCCAGACTTCAAGATAAGTAGCAGCTCTCTGTTTCTTTTGTATTTATTCTTTTCTGATGTTGATGATAATTGATATTGAGTATTCTGAGAGGAATGAGTTTGGTCTACCCATCATAGTCATCAATAAGCCCACTGGCAATCAGGATAGGAATAGTTAGCAACCTGAAGATAGAAGGGAGAAAATACTCTCCTGAGAATAGTAGAGGCTGCAGAAATCATAATCTTTCATGATAGAAAGAAGTATAATATAACTATGGATTAAAAAATGATACCCATCCTCAGAGCCTAGCAAAGGGTTACATACAAGGGAAAATTCATGACAACTCCACAAAAAGGGGGGCTCCTAGAGCCAGATAAAGGCATCCTTTGGTCCCACTTGGGCCTAACTCCCTTTATATATGAAATTGGAGCTTACTCTCCTCAAGGACCATGTGTGCAAGGGAGAGTGCCCTCTAATTTTGAGGGATTGTTTTATTATGCACTGCTCTTGCCATACTTTCTCAGTAAAATATAAAAGCTAATATCTTAACCAATTGTTTAATAATGGAGAACATACCACCAAAGGCACCAAAGTATCCTCCCCCCCCAAAAAAACTATCAACATTACCCCTAAAATCTTGAAACTAGTAGTGGCTGGCATACCTTGGGTATCTGGCCTGCCCAATGCAAATATGAGTTAGAGTTAGCCCCAGAGGAAGTGCTACAAATGCTAATAGAAATCTGTAAATCAGAGAAAATAAGCTTCCTCTCCATAGAAAGGAATATACTCACTAACATAGCTATGTATAAATGTGTATACATTTATATATTCCTAATAATCAATATTAATTCATTTACATTTCACAGCAAGAATAGTACTTGCAGTTAAAAAGTTTTAAGACGCAAATATATCCTAATACATATAATAAGGAGGGTCAGAAAAATCACAAATCAGACATTTTGAAATGAATCACTGCAGACATAGTTTAAAAGGACCTACAGCAAGGATTTTTAGTAAAGAAATAACATGAATAGACTTGTTCCCCAGGAAGATTATTTTGGCACCTATATGAAGGATTACTTCAAGTGGAGAAAGATTGGAACAGAGAACAATTAAAAGCTAGTAAGTACAATAATATAATGACAACATTCTCTGAATTTATCTAGATTGATCTTCAAATGATAAACATATAGTCCATTATTGAACCCATCCTCAAAGCTTCTCCAATGTAGTAGGATCTGTCAGAACTTGTACCAGCACAATCTTCAAAATTTCAAAATCATCTTTGTACTATGCTGAAGCATCATAAGGTTATAGCAATCTCTAATTACATTCACCCAAAAGCAGAAAAAAATGGACATCACAGAAACAATGAAAGTCCCATGAACTATCAGTTCCATGCTGAGTTTATTGGGAAGAAGACTCAAGGCTCTTCACCCTAAAAGAGGCCCTCAAAAGCCCATCTTCCTTCTCTAATTCTAGTGAGTTTAGAAAGAGACTACACCAAGGTCCTGGCTAACTAATGACTTTTAAATATAGTACAGTTCTGGCTCCATAATAAACCAAAAAGACTTCTTTCTTTACTATGTTTTTAGTGGAATAAAACTAGCTTATTGTTGTTATTGTTCAGTTGTGTCCAACTCTTCATGTCCCCATTTGGAATTTTATTACATAAACACTGGAGGGTGTCATTTCTTTCTCCAACTCATTTACAGATGAGGAAATTAAGGTAAAGAGGGTTAAGTGACTTGCCCAAGATCACACAGCTAGGCAGTGTCTATGACAGGATTTGAACTCACAAAAAGGAGCAAATATATTCTTGTACATATAAGACTCTAGGCGTGGCACTCTATCCACTGAGAACCCCAACTGCCAAAACAAACTCCAGAATTACTAAGAATACTCCTAAATCTACATGGGAATTACCTTAGAGGAACCTTCTGTAGATGCTCTTAAGGACTGGGTTCAATGGCTCCTGTTACAACTGGATGACCATATGCTGGGTATGTGATGATAATGATGTCTTTCATATATGCATTGACTTAGAAGATTGCTGAAATCTCCTTCAACTCTATGTATTTATGTGATTCAGTGGCTTGATGATTACAAAAGTTGGAATCTACCTCAAATCTTCCAATCTACTATAATATATTATTATTGTAACAGAGGCTTGAGGAATTTGTAAATGTTGTTGATTATCCTTATTGATCTCATTTCCTTTTAAAAAGACTTGTAATTTCTTCTTTAATACTTGTTCCTTGCTCTTTTCTAAAAGAAAGCTCTTTTTTACTGCAATATGGTACGAGGAGAAGAATATGAAATTTGGAATCAAAGGACCAGAGTTCATATGCTTACTTTGACATTAAATACTTGTGCGATCTTGGATGAGCTACTGAAAATCTCTGTAAAATGAGGAAATTAGTTTAAATAACCTCTAAAATCTCTGCTAGCTCAAGATCTTTGAGTCTTAACATTTAAAAAAGCCTTGTCAAACTCCTTTTCATGTATGAAGTAATATGGGCCTTTAAATGAATAAAGGGAAAAGAAAGAGATCCATGTATTTTAAGCATTTTAAGGGCAGAAATTGTGACTAAATATAACCTACCAATGAGAAGCTCCCCAATCATTTCATTAACACCTTCCAACCTGCAAGAAAGGATCAGGTATTCTTTCTCAAAGTCTTTGTCTCTAAGCTATAATATCATAAACTTTCAGATCTCCAAAGAACTTTAGAGATAATTTTGTTCAAATTTCTTTGTTTTAAAGCTAAGGAAACTTAGAATCAGTAAGGTTAAATGATAACACTGGTCACACCTCTATGATAGAATCTAAGTTTTCTATTGCATTATAGATTTTCTTGGAATCCTTTTGTAATGGGCTAATCATTCTCTTTAATTTCTTTCTTTGTATTTCCCTGCCTGTTGTAAGACAAAGCATTTACTTCAGAAATACCATAAGACCATTCTTTCTTTCTTCATTCTAATATTTTCTTGTTTTGTCATTTGTTAATCCTTAATTAACATCTTTCTTTCCAGTTGTCCCCTTTCACCCCTATTACTTAACATTCTCCCTCATTCCTCTCTGCATGACTTTTGTAGTCAGGTGCTATCCTTATGTATTCATTAATCTTTTCAGGTGTTTATATTTACATATCCCATGTCCTCCAAGAACTCTATCTAATCAGATTATACCATAACCCCTTGATTCATGAGATACATAAGTCCACCTGAAAATGAAAATTGATAAAATTCCTTTTGTTTCCAGGGCTACATTTTTGGACTCATCTCTCTTCTTCCCACTAGAAGTCTAATTAGAGTGAATTGGATATCTAACCTAGATCTTGATCTTTTTTTTCTAGTCTTTAAGGTGGATATCTGATCCTTCATTGCTTAGATGATCCTAGCTTATTTATCTCTACTGTCTGTAGTACTTGACCATGCTTCCCCTCTTTACTGTCCTCCCTGAGCTAATCTTTTGCATTCTGTAGGGCAAAAGACATCAATTTAGTAGTTTTCTTTTCTTTTTCATGAAGGACCATTCACCTGTACCTATCTTACTTTTATTAAGATACAAATAGAATATAAACTCGAGGGTCTTTAATATTTGTAACCCTAACTATCCATCAGAGTGCCTGGCACACAGTGTATGCTTAAATATTTATTGATTTATTGACATCTTCCTGGGTACTTTCCATTGACAGGGCTTTCTTTGCCAAGGAGAGTATATGTAATCTACTTTTAGCAAAAAATGTTGCTGACATTGTCCTCAAACTTAAACAATTATTAACTATACATCTCACTCAGTTTCTTTTTTTTCCTTTTTTTTTAAACTTTTTATTTACAAAGCATATGCATGAGTAATTTTTCCAATATTGACCTTTGCAAAACCTTTTGTTCCAAAATTCTCACCTCCTTCTCCCACCCCTTCCCCTTGCTCAAAGGTAATCCAAAAATGTTAAATATGTTGAAATACATGTTAAATCCAATACATGTATACATATTTATAGTTTTCTAGCTGTACAAGAAAAATCAGCTCAAGAAGGAAGAAAAAGAAAAACTGAGAAAGAAAACAAAATACAAGCAAACAATAACAGAAAGAGTGAAAATTCTATGTTGTGTTCCCACAGTCCTTTCTCTGGGTATAGATGGCTCTCTTCATCACTAACAAGTGGAACTGGTTTGAAACATCTCATTGTTGAAGAGAGCCATGTCCATCATATAGTCTTGTTGTTGCTGTGAATAAAGATCTCCTGGGTTCTGCTCATTTCACTTAACATCTGTTCATGTAAGTCTCTCCAAGCCTCTCTAAAATAATCCTGCTGGTCATTTCTAATAAAACAATAGTATTCCATTCACTCAATTTCTTGAACTACATTTAATATTCATTCATTCAATAAACATTAATAATAATGGTTTACATTTCTATTATACTTTAGGACTTATAACTTATTTTATATATTTGACCTCTCATTTGATCCTTATCTGTGAAGTAGATGCTATTATTATTCTCATTTTTTCAGATGAGAAAATTAAGTCAGAGAAATTTTTAACTTGGTCAGGGTTATATAGCTAATAGATATATGGGGTAGGATTTGAATTCAGGTCTTTCTAACTCTAAATCCTGTGTTCTATTTACTACATCACCTAGATGTAGACATTGAGATGGTAACTAGGAATCAGAAACAAAAAGAAAAAAGTTTCTTCCCTCAAAGATCTCCTATTAGAAGGAATATGGCCCACATTCAAATAAATAGTGTTACAAAAATAATGCTGACTTCAAAGTCAGAAGATGTGAATTCAAATTCTTAATTACTACCTATATGCTCTTGTGCAACTTTTCTCATTCTCTATTTCAGTTTCTTAACCCATAAAATGACTAGTTCAGTTGGATTAGATGATCCCTTGCAGCTTTAATGTATAATCCATGAAATAAGAGAAATGAGAATTCATTTACAACTATGGGGATCAGGAAAGGGTCCTCATAGGAAAAGAAAGCTGCATAACCAAAGATTAAAAAAAAAAAAAAAAAAAGAGTGCATTCCAGAAATTCAGGGTAGGAGAAGAGGGACTGGGATGGGACATTGGAGAGTCACCTGGAATAACAGGCCAGATTTGTTTGCACAGAGGGTGTGTGATGAGCAGTCATATGAAATAAGCCTAGAAAGGTGGGCTGGAACCCAGGCTAAAAAAGGTTTTAAATGCCAATGTAGTTCTGCATGACTGGTATAACACTATGCCTTCACTATTCTCTTCCTTCTCCACTTTATGAATGAGTTATTACACTCTCTCAGGACTATATTCTCACTTAGGACAATTCTTTCTTCTTCCCAACAGGCAGCTGTCACAGGTGAATGTTGTTTCATCTTCACATCTTAGTGAGAAAACAACAACAAAAGAATTACCCTTAAAAAACAAAAACCACACACACACACTTTATTTAACTGATGAGAAAGAAAGGTTGTGACTGTTCAAGGTCACACAGCTGCTTAGCTGCAGTATTAAGACTAGAGTTTAGCACATATTATCCTAAGTTTACAAATAATATTTGTAGAGTTCAGCATAGGTTAGTAGGTATTTAATAACTGCTTGTTCTTTTCCCTTTTCCTTCCCATTGTCATTATATGATACTACACAAAATAAAAGCCTACCAAATACTTGTTGATTTGACTCCATACACTTCCATTCTCCTAGTTCAAAGCTGGATTAGCTCCTATTCTCTTCTCTTTTCTACTACACCACACTGCAAGTGGGGGAAAAAAATATCACAAAATGCATGTAAACACCTTTCACTGATAGACTGCATAAGGGGGATCCCTATTTTTAAAAAGGAAATAATTTTAGGAAATAATTCTGTATTTTCTCTGTTTTTCTCTCTTAATATGTTACCAGCTTTCAGACTATACCGATCCACAGCTCTTACTTACCTGGCAATCCAGGGAATCTCTCTCCCCATCCAAAACCAATCTAAGTAAACTAGCACTTATGAAAAGAAAAGTTAGTCTGTGCTCTTCAGAAGAGCATAACTAGGCAAGGTGAGCATTACTGAAGGAACAGGAGTGAATATGGGTGTTGTTAAAACTCTTTTTGTGTCATGGACTTCTTTGGCAACTAATGAAGCCTATGACCCCTTCTCAGAATATTTTTTTAGTGCATAAAATAAAGTACCCAAAATTATAAAGTAATTAATTATATTAAAATATAATTATCAAAATTTTATTAGAAAAAAAAAAGTTCATGGACCTCATATTAAGAACTATAGTCTTTTTGCTATTCTTAGCCTTACAAAGATCCATAACTACTCTGAAGTATTTAGAATAAAAATCCCATCCATACCCAGAGAAAGAACTGATTGTGTCTGAATACAGATTGAAACACTCTCTGTATTGGGGTCTTTTTCTTTTACTTTATTTTTTCTTGAGGTTTTTTTTTTTTTTTTTTTTTTTTTTAAGGTGGGGAGATCTATGTTTTCTTTCACAGTGTGACTTTTATGGCAATGTTTTGCATAACTTCATATGTGCTTTCTTAATGGAAAATGAAGATAAGGATAAGGAAGAGAATCTAGAACTCAAAGTTTTAAAAGCAAATATTTAAAAATTGTCTAAATGTAATCGGAAGAAAATAAAAATATTAAATTAAGAAAAAAAAAAAAGAATCCTGGTCTTAGAGGGTTACCAGGAACACTAAGAGGTTAAGTGACTCACATGAGATCATGTAGCCAGTGTATGTCAGAGGTAAGACTTGAATCCAGGTCATACTGACTTTAAGACCAGCTTTCTATTTACTCTCACCAATATGATAATGCTTCTTACGTTTGTTTATTTTTTAGAATGCTTTAATATAGACATGGCTAAATGAAATGTAATTTGTGGATCACTAGTAGCGATCAAAGATCCTCCAAATAGTACATGGATTAGCCTCTTGGAACAGTAATTTTAGATGACCATGTCTTCATTTTTTGTTTCTAGCATAAATAAGTCATAAATATATAAAATTTCACTGGTATAACATTAAGATTACGAACATGCTTCCTTTTTAATTCTGATGAGTCACTATTACAGTCACAATTAATATCAGTTGGAAAAAATAGGCCACAAAGTATTTTTCCATACTTAGAATGATCCAGGAATATTGAAGAGTTTGAGGTCAAATGATCTTCAACAGTTGAGTCAGTCTCAAATATTAATAGGGCAACTAAATTGGATCTATGGCAGTGAAATGGCTCAGTGGATAGAGTTCTGGGCCTTGAGTCAGGAGAACGCGAGTTCAAATTTGGCCTTACTATCTCTGTAACTCTGAGCAACTCACTTAACCTTTTTATCTCAGTTTCCTCATCTGTAAATTGAGCTAGGGAAGGAAATGGCAAACTACTCTAATATCTTTGCTAAGAAAACCCTACTTGGGGTCACAGGACTCACTGAACAACAACAAACTATATCTAAGAATCCTTTTCAGTAGCATATTGATATAACTTAGAGAACCACATGGTAATGTTATCTATAATCTATTTTAATTTATTTTGTTAAATATTTTTCCATTACATTTTAATCTGATTGCTGCCCCTTGCTGACTGAAAGCAATATATTAGATATCTCTGCTGTAAAGCACTCCTAAAATTTTTGTGAATGTCAACTAATTAAATATGTTGATATGATAGAAATATTTCCATATACACCATGTGTGTCTTCTTGCCTCAGTAACTTCTTCTGTATTTCCTACTGGTCTACTTTCCTCTTCATGATTTCTTAATGTTGATGATCTCACAGGATTCTGTCCGTGGCTCTCGTCTTTCTCTACACTCTTAGCAGTGTCATCCATTCTCATTGCTTCAGCTACCAACTCTGGATGATTCATGCTTCTATATCTGGACAGGATCTTTTTCCTGAGTTGCAGACCAATTACCTTCAGTATATATCCACTTTATTCCACCCCCACATCAAATTCAATATACTTAAAACTAAAACTATTGCCCCATATCTGCTTTTCATTCTGACTTCCCTGTAGCTGTCAATAGCATCTCTGTTTACCCAGTCAACTATGTTTGAAAACTTCCTCCTGCCTTGCCTTTTCCCACATCTTCTATATCCAAAAAGTTGTCAAGTACAATTGATTCTAGTCCAGTAGTCTCTCTCAACATTCATCTTCTCTCTATTCTCACTGATAACCCCCCTGGTGTGTCCCTTTGTTGTGAGTTGCCCCGACTCTTGCATTAGTTTCCAGCAGATTTTGTGTGGAGGGCCTTTTTCATTTTAGTTTCATATTCAATCTGTCTCTGACTCCTATAATCCAAAATACCCACTGGCTACTAGATGAATCATCCTTATTTGCAGGTTTGATCATGTTACTTTGTAACAAACTTGTCATCAAGGAGAATTTAAAGAGGAAAAAAATAAAATAGCTGGAGTCTAAGTGCTTCCTTAAATTCCCCCTTAAACAATTCAGTAAGTTAACAAACCTGTAGTGTATAAAGGTAATAGAATATTATTGATAAAAGAGATTATTTCAGAGAATTTGAGTTGTATTAATTGAATCAAAGTGAAGTAAACAGAATCAGGAAAACAATTCATCCACATTGTTAAGAAAAACAACTTAGTAAGATTTAATAATTCTTATCAATGTAGTAATCAACCATTTTTTCAGAGGACCTGTATTGAAGCATGTGACCTACTTTCTGACAGAGAGGTGATTGACAATAGGATCAGAAAAAGACATACAGTTTTGGACATGACCACTGTATAAATTATTTGTGCTTATCTGTTGCAAGATTTTTTTTTTTCCTTTCCATTTTTAATTGGGAAGGGGAGGATCATTGAAAGGAAAGTAATGATGGGGGGAGGGGAAGGACAATTGAAATGCTTTTTAAAATGGACAGAAGAGAACAGAAGGAAGTTCAAAAGGAAATACTAGGCAGGATGGTTTTGAAAGTCATGTATAGAATTTATTATATAAGGCTTTTTTTTTTTTTAAGTAACCATTATGAAATAAATTCATAGTATCACATATAATTCTCTTTTTATTTTCTGCTACCTATTTGGAAATTCGCAAATACCCCCTTTTTTAGTAGTTAAATCCAGAATTTAAAAAAATTTTTAAAAACCATCTATGTCCTCTTTATGAAATTTATTTAAAAATATATATTTTTTTAAATTGTATATTAAGTTCCTACTGGCTAGAACATAAACTCAACCTTCTTGGCCCCCAATTTAAAGTTTCCCAAAATCGGGTATCAACATACTTCCTTAGTGGGTATTCTTTGTTACACTTAAATTGGATTACAATTCATGTTTTCCTCCTTTCCCTAGCCTAGAATGCCCTTCCTCCCATCTCCACCCAATTTCTAAGAGCCTAGTTAAATTTCTTCCAGTCAGAATTTATCATTTCCTCCTCAGACCTGCCATAACACTTTGTATTCATCTTGTACATTTTTGACCTGCTTTTATAACATTATAAAAATTCATTTATAGCACATAAATATATCATGAGAAAATTAATTTTGTCTAATTCACCTTTGCATCTCTTCCACAATAAGTATTTTTGTCAGCTTAAGAGTTTGGTTGTGATTCAACTAAAGTAGTTGTGTTACATAGATCTCCCATGTATGAGGCATATTAAATGGAACAGTGAGGAAACATTTGTGTAGAGGGTTTTCTTTCATTTTACCTTCATATTCATTTACATATTTAAAAAAAAACAACACTGCTGGACATCAGAGATACAAAGACCCACAAAAAAGTCCTTGTTTCCAAGGAGCTTCTGTTCTACTGGGCTTTGGGAGTGGAAGGCAGAAGGTAAGTCAATATACAACCTATATACAAAATAAATACAAAATAATCTTTGGTAGGGAAGAATAGGGAAAGAACACTATAGGTATACTTACTTTAAAGGTAAACACAAAAAGCAAAGAAATTAATCCTATTCCTCACACCTGAAAATCATAGCTTAACCTTTATTCCAGGCCTAACTAGGAAACCATCTTGATGTTTGTTACCAAACTTCCCAGGTTTATGTATTTTAAGATTCAATGTCTTTCCTCACAACCAACATTGTGCTCCAATTCCTAATTACTGCTCCACTTTCTAATTACTACTCCCCATAGCATCTCTATTTTCTAACTCTATCAACATATGTTTCAACATTTCAACTCAACAAAGATCTCTAGTATCTACTTATAATCAGAACTGTGCTAGGGGAAAAAACAAATCTGCTTACTATAGTGAACTTTAAGACTGACAAAATTCTAGAATATAGTCTTCAAAAGATGATTAGGTCCAATTGTGGGGGAAGGGAAAGGTCAGGAGAAGGACATTTCAATAAATTATTGTAAGGGAAAAAAAGGCATCAATAAAACTTATTGTGAAAGAGAGTTAATGAACTTGTAAAAACTGAAGCAGCTATTACAACTATTGAGCATGTTATCATCAAAATCAGAACATGCAAGGTTAGCTTTAATTTCCTTTTTGACTATGTTACTAAACCTTGTCAAAGGTGCAGTGATCCTCAAACTTTTTAACAGTCCCTCAGACTGTTGGAGGGCTCACACTCTGTCTCTGCCCCTCAGCCCATTTGCCATAACCCTGTGGGCCCTAGTTTGAGAACCCCTGGAGGGGAATATTCTACACATATTCTAGAAAAGAGTTTCAATCAATAAGGCTATTCTCATGAGTTAAATGGAATAATATGGGCTCTCTTATTGATAAATTTAATTGATTTATGAGACTTCAAGTATATACATATATATGTGTATATAACAAATACAAGCATTGTATATTTCTACACATGTATATTTATATGTACGAACATATATATGTATATATATATATATAGTTATAAAGTTTGCAAAGTATTTTACATATCTAATTTGATGCTCACAAGAATTCTGAAAGACATGATTATTATTCTTGTTTTACTGATGAGGAAGCATAGAGTGAATTGGGTTGAGAGTATTACAGCTACAGTGGGGTCATGGGCTACATATATGACATATTTGATCTCTTTAATCTAGGTCACTACAACATTTTAAAAATTAGAAAATAGGTCTAGTGTGACTAATCTAGTCACAAAGTTAATCAGCAGTACTTTTTTTTTTTTTTTAAGTATTACATATATTGTTTTATTATCCCTATGGGAGCTGGAGGGAATAGCAGCTGCCAACAGTTCCTAAAATTTTTTTGTTGTTTGTTTTTCTAAAATTTTTTTAATTAAAGCCATTTGTTTTCAAAACATATGCATAATTTTCAGCATTCACCTTGTAAAATCTTGTTTTCCAAATTTTTTCACTTCCCTTCCTATTAAGGACCATGCCTAGATGAAAGGGCAGATCAATTCTCCAAGAGCCTCCATAGCTGTGGATCATAACATCTGAAGGAGTTGAAAAGCAGCTTTTACTGACAGGAGCTTCTTGTGAACTGGGAATGAAATAAAATGGAGGCAGAGGAAAGAGGAGAGAGATCAAACAATGCAACTACCTCTCAGTGGAGAGGTCAGAGAACAGCAATTATCTCTCAGTCTCCTTACATCCTCCTCCTCCAATCATCCTCCTCTATCCTCCTCCTTCAATCATCATCTGCTCACATGAACACATCCATTCTACAGGTCTGAGTTAGACCTCCAGCAGCCACTGACAGGTGGCTCCCACATCACAACACTTTCCCCCATCCTTTTTCCTAGATGGTAAGTAATCCAGTATATATATTAAACACATGCATTTCTTCTACACATATTTCTACATTTATCATGCTGTACAAGAAAAATCAGATCAAAAAGGAAAAAAAAAATGAGAAAGAAAACAAAATGCAAGCAAACAACAAAAAAGGTAAAAATGCAGTATTAGGACCCAAGTCCCCTCTCTGAATGCAGATGGCTCTCTAATACATTACCATTGGAATTGCTCTGAATCACTCATTGTTGAAGAGTCATGTCCATCAGAATTGATCATCATATAATATTGTTGTTGCTATATATAATGTTCTACTCACTTCACTCAGCATTAGTTCATGTAAGTCTCTCCAGGCCTCTCTGAAATCATCCTGTGGGATGGCTAAGTGGCACAGTGGATAGAGCACCAGCTCTGAAGTCAGGAGGATCTGAGTTCAAATTTGACCTCAGACACTTAACACTTCCTAAGTGTGTGAGCCTGGGCAAGTCACTTAACCTAACCCCAATTGCCTCAGGAAAAAAAAAATCGTCCTGCCAATTGTTTCTTATAGAAAAAGTATATTCCTTAAAATTCATATACCTTAACTTATTCAGCCAGTCTTCAACTGATGTACATACCCTCAGTTTCCAGTTTCTTATCGCTACAAAAAGGGCTGCCACAAACCTTTTGGCATATGGGGGTCCTTTTCTTTCCTTTATGATCTCTTTGGGATAAAGACACTAGCAGTATTTGATCTTTGTCTTTTCCAGTCACTAGTGGTAAAGAAATAGCCAAAAAAAGAAGCAAATAGGAAAACTAAATTATCTACAGACCAAGTAACAAATCCCCGAGTAATGCAAATTCTAATTAAGTTATTCACATAACAGGTGACTTTAATGCCATAAATAAAACTCCAAGTATCCTTTATTTTAATCTGAACTCGATAAATGGATGAATTAGGTGATAACATCTAGCACTGAAGTTTGATATTACAGTTTAGAGCTAACATTACTTTTAAATATGGGCACAGAAGATAAAAGTAGAACAAGTTCCAGGTACTATTATTAAGAAATCAAAAGAAACTCATGAATGGAGAAATGTGTATAGTGAAGGAAAGGTAGGAGCAAGAAGGCTATTATTTGATGCTAAAAGAGAAATTTTTAAACCTAAAATACAAAAGTGAATCACTCAGTCATGAGAGCAGCTTCAAAAGATGTATTATTACTAATCCTATGAAATTGACCATCACTTTAATATCGTTGCAGCTTTCCAACTGATTTTGTTCTGAATCATAGATGTAGAGCTAGAAGGCACCTCAGGGGTCAACTGGTATTATAGATAAGAAAGCTGAGACCTACAGATATTTAATGTTTTATCCAAAAGTAGTAAATATCAAGAGTAGAATTTTAACCTTGTTCCTTTGCCTCTCAAGCCAGTATATTTTGAATAGCTCAGCACACTTAAAAATAATCTAAAATTCACTTTTTAAGGAAAGTTTAAGCTACCATAAACTCTTCTGGTTAATCATATATTCTTGCTATAGAAAATTGTCAATTCCTAATTAGATTTGCTGATACATAGTACTTAATTAACACTATGATGGAGATTTTCTTAAGAATAATGTTCTGGGGCAGCTAGGTGGCACAATGGATAGAGCACCAGCCCTGAATTCAGGAGGACCTGAGTTCAAATCTGGTCTCAGACACTTAACACTTCCTAGCTGTGTGACCCTGGGCAAATCACTTAACCCCAGCTTGGGGGGGGGGGGGAAATTAAATTTAAAAAAAAAGGATAAAAAAAAAAAAAAGTATGAGGATGAGCTTAAAAAAAAAAAAAGAAAAATATTCTATTGCACATGTTTAATATATATTGGATTACTTGCCTTATAGGGGAGGAGGTGGGGAAAGTGAAGGAAAAAATTTTCTAATACAAGATTTTGCAAGGGTAAATGTCAAAAACTATCTTTGCGTGTATTTTAAATATAAAAAGCTATTTTTAAAAGAATATTTTTCTAACAAAAGACAAATGATTCTGAAGAAGAAAAAGTGGTGTTGCCCAAAGAGGCCAATGTGGATACCCAGAAAACAACAATCTGATTTTAAGTGGACATGTACAGAAGATGGAAACCAGAGTTAGAAACTGATGGTAAATTCGTGGTCCTATAAAAACAATGTCAAGAGATGTTAAGATTGGCAATGAATGCTAAAGGCAACAAAAAGGGTTTTTGTGGTTGATGGTGGTGGTGGTGATGATCTGGTTGGTATTGTTGTTAATGGTTGTGGTCTTTAGTTATAGGCAAAAGTAAAATGAAGAGATGTGCCTGCGGTTTGGGTGGATAGGGTGATGATAAAAGATGACAGAAAGAAATTAGAACTATTCTTAATTTTCTTTGTGAAAGAAAATGATCTTCAGTCTGAAAAAAGAATAGAACAAAAAATGGCCAAAAAGGCATTGAAACTTGAGATGATTAAAGAGATGAGAAGAAAGGACACCTAGTAAATCTTAATGAATTAGTTCAAGTCACCAGACCAGTATGGAGCCTATAAGAATTTGAGATTGATGATGGCTAAACTGCTGTTGAGTTGACAGTTTGAGAAACTGTGAAGGATGGGAGGGATACTGAAAGACTGAAGATAGGAAAATAATACATTTTCAAAAAGGATAAGGTTTATTTTAATACTGCTTATTAAGTGAATTTATCTTCAAATCCTGACAAAATTCTATAACATATTACATGGAGTATTTATAAATACCTAAAAGTGAAGTAAAGGTGTTGATTCTTGCATGGAAACCAACAGAGACATCCAATTACCCTCTAACAGCTTGATATTCCCTGGATGTACTTAAGCAATAGAAACACCATGGTAGCACCTAATCCAAGGATGTGGGGAAAAAGAGAACTAATTTGTGTAGTTTGAGTACATGTTTTATTAAGAAGTAAATCAAGATGTAGCATGAAGAGAGGTTAACTCAAAGCATCAGGTGTCTGTAAGGTGTCCGATTCGATGTGTACTGTATACTGGAGAATGAATACTAGATGAGGTACGGAGGCCAGTGCTCCCACAGTATGTTGGACCCAGCTCTAGGGCTTCTAAGAGCAATTATAAAATTTTTAGTGTGCGCATTTACACCTCAGAAATCTCCAATCCCTACAAATCCGGTTTTGATTTATTTTTTTGTTGATTGCCTAGGGTTAAGAACTTTTAATAGTGCAGATTAAATTTTAAAAGTATGTCCCCTTTTTTTCCCCTCAGAGAACAAATGTTACTCACATACTCCTGTATTGGTCTATAAACATTGCTTGGGCTTAGCACGAATTTAGGAAAAGGCTCAGAGAAATAAGTCCTTACCAGAATGGAAGGCTGGTGTCTGGAGGCTAGTAATAATAACTGGCATTTATATAGCACTTTAAGGTTTGCAAAGTGCTTTACATCTATTATCTCATCTGAACCTCATAACATGTCAGGTCATTGTTGGACTCTGAAACAAAAGAGGTTAAATTGGGATTCTGGGACTGGTAAGACCCCTCCACAATAATATCAATATAAGATGTCATTAATGAGATTGGATCTTACACCATTTTTCTGAATCAGCATTTTCTGAATTTCCTCCTGGTTAATGCCATGGATCTAATGATGGGAGAAGGGCACCTGGCCAAAGATGATTAGACACAACCAGGAAAAACTACTCCTGTAGTAGGCAAGATAAAGGATTGAGAAGAAAAGATTGGACTTGTTTTTTGGGACATGGCCAATACTCAATTTCCAGTGGAAGAGAAAGGGATTTCCTTCCTCTATCCTCCAAAAGCAATGACAACTGAAAGCATGTGGCCGCTCATCTAGATAAATTTGACCTTCAACCTAAAGTCTCTGGTTGCTTCTTCTGCTTCATGTTTTTCCCTTGTGCACGAGGCTGTAGAGCAATCCTGCCATGAATGGCCACCTTGGTGGCTGCTGTAAGAGGTCAAGGATCATTAATAGGTCTTGTAGATCTCTGTTATGCAGTGAAACTTCCTCTTCTTAAGGAAAAGATGACCAATACAAAACCAAGAAGATAAATTAAACATATCTGTCTAGCCAGAAGATATGAATGTTAAATGAACTGATCAGACTTTAATCCTCTGAAGTGAAAGTGGGATCCCTATTCAGCAGTTTCATAAAGCATTTCAAGTTTTAAGCATCAATGTCCCAGTGGAGTATATCAGGACTAATAGGTTACTGTTTGCATGTTTTAAATATTTGTTAATGCCCACTTATGAGTTGTGTGTTTTTAGTATTTATTTTGTGGTAGAGAAAGTAAATGGCTAGCCTATGTTTATCAGCAACCATTTTCTACGCTGAGAGATTTTTCTATAAGGTACTCTGTCAATCTCTTTTGAAAGAATCTGTTTTTACATAAAGAGTTTTTTTTTTTTTTTTTTTGTATAGTAACTTTAGGTGGGGAAAAAATGGGCCAGAGTACAAGAAAAACCAATCATTTCTCTTGGGGTCAGGCTTCCCTAGCACCTATTCTGTATCAGTCTATAAATAGGGTTTGACATGAGAGAGGGACAGCCATTGGGCCATAAGTGACTACAGCATTGTCTCTAACAATTCATTTGTGATTTAGATAGAGAGATATGAAATACATAATGCAGTTAGGAGAATTCAGAACTGCTAGAATGAATGATCTAAAGAAAACTAATGGATTGAGATCAGTTTGAAGGGAGGTATCTAATGGAGTATTCCAGGAACCTGTACTTGATCTGGCTCTGTTCAAGAATTTTTATCAGGTAAAAAAATAGGATAACATGTTGATAAAATTCAAAATGACTCAAAGTTGAGAAGTATAAGGAACATACCAAATGAAAGAATTAGCATTCAAAAATTAGATTAGAATGTGACAAATCTAATAAGAATGAATTTAATAGAGATAAATCCTCTATCTAAATTCAAAAGATCCATTGTGGAAGTACAGGATTTATTCATTTATTCAATTCAATGGACATTTATTTCATTCCTCTCTCTTTAAGGAACTATACTAAACACTGGAAATAGAAAGAAGAAAAGCAATAATACCATCTCTGTGTTTTAAGAAATAACAGGGGCAACTAGGTGGTGAAGTGGATAGAGCACCAGCCTTGAATTCAGGAGGACCCGAGTTCAAATCCTGTCTCAGACACTTAACACTTCCTAGCTGTGTGACCCTGGGCAAGTCACTTAATTCCAGCCTCAGGGAAAAAAGAAAAAAAAAAAAAAGAAAGAAAGGAAAGAAATTACAATCTGCCTAAGGGATATCATAAATATATAAATAATTCAAACTAAAATGTGATTGAAGGAAAGGAAAGACCAAGAACAATTTGTCTAGGGAAAATGAGGCAAAACACAGTTGTCTAGGGAAAAGGAGGCAAAACACAAAACTATCTTCTGGTATTATCAGGGAAGGATTCATGACAGAGGTGATGCTTGAAAAATGGCCCTTTAAAAAAAAAAAAAAAGATTTCAATTGGCAGAGGTTAAGTGGGATTATAACCTAGGCAAAAGGATGATCTTTGGAAAAGAGACCTGGAAATAGCAAATTGTCCAGTTTGAATGAAATATGAAGTATATGAAAAGGATGAAATAGGATTTAAAAAGTAAACTAAAGCCATATTATGAAAGACCTTAAATGATACACTAAGAACTTTGTATTTTATCCTAGAAGCATGTGTTTTATAAATAAAAAGGTATAAGAAAAAAAAAAAGATTATGTTGGCAGCTATATATTCAATATTCTTCAGTGATATTCAAAACCAGCTTCCTGGTGTGGAGGTGACCTAGTTTTCTCAAATACTATGCCTGCTAAGTACAAACTTAGCTAAGTCCTACCAAACTAGACAGACTTTTAGTATTCAAAAGTATTATGGTGTATGACTGTCATGCAAAGGCAAACTGAGCTAAAATCAGAAAGGCTGATCAAAGAATCATGAATTTTTCAACCAAAGCATCTTTAAATAACATCTATATAAATATTGATCTCCTTTGGTAGAGGGAGTACTCATTCTGGCAAATCTACAGAGAATTATCGAAGAAGTCTGAAGGACTGGAGAGAAAGATGAGAGTCAGGGAGGTCAGGAAATCCATTACTAGCCAAGAGGTGAAATCCAGAAGTGTTGAAACCATGGAATATACAGGACTCAGCAACAGATTAGATGTGGGGAGGAGAGGGAAGCAGACAGTTAAAGGCTCTGATGGAGGTATTGTGACTAGATAAAGACTAGATAAAAATTCATGTAAAAACAAGCAAAAGTAGAAGTTTTAAGTAAATTCTAAATTCAATATGAGTTGAAAATATTTTGGGAGCAAAAAAGGTTAATGGCATCTTTGGCAGACTTAACAGATAATTAGTGTCCACACACAGAGTCTGTCCTGCCTATATCAGGCTACAGCTAGGAATATCATATTCAGTTCTAGATGGCATATTTACTGAAGAACTTGGAGGAGTTGTGATATGTCCAAAGGAGAGTGCTCAGAAGGTCAAATGGATGGAAAATCATGCCTTATGAGAATCAGTAAAGGAAGTGAGCATATTTAACTTAGAGAAGAAAAACCTCAAGAAATATGATAGCTCTCTTCAAGTATTTCAGGGATCATATGGAATAGGAATTAAGTGAATTTTGCTTGACCCCAGAGAAACAGTGTAGAAATTAGTACTGAAACAGAATAAGATAGATTGTATTTAAGAAAAACTTTCCCAACAATTACAAAGTTGTCCCCAAATGGAATGGGAGCTTTAGGTTTTCCATTACTGGAAGTCTCCAAGCAAAGACTGAATATAACCACTTGTATGGTAGATTATGAGTATCATTTAATATTTCTACTAATTGGTTTTCAGATAAGAAATATTACGGGGGCAGCTAGGTGGTGCAGTGGATAGAGCACCAGCCCTGAAGTGAGAAGGACCTGAGTTCAAATCTGGTCTCAGACACTTAACACTTCTTAGCTGTGTGACCCTGGGCAAGTCACTTAACCCCAATTGCCTCAGCCAAAAAAAAAAAAAAAATTAAATTAAGAAATATTACAGTATTTAAATTTTCTATAAATAGGCCCCTGCTATTGACTTCACTTACTAGGGACCAAGGAATTATGACAGAATACATCATAGCCATCCAATTTTAAAATATTGGTACCATACTTAGTGCAGGCACCTAATCAATTTATCCCTATTATATCTAAGCTCAAAGGAATCTACCAGCCTCCATCTTTCCCAGTAAAAGGGATCACAGGTAGTCCACATACCATGTTCAATACTTTCTCTTTTCTGGGCATCCAAATCATTACTCAGTACCAAGGAAATAATCTTTTCTATAACTTCCTTATTTTTTCTGAACTCAGTTTCTCCAAACGCACCAAGTAGCCTTTAAAATTCTCCATTCTCTTCCTCATTCTGTGACTTTTTGCTCCTACCCCCACTCTCCACTTTTCTATGGGATTGTTAAAGTTATGTTTTTTAAAATAGAAATGAAATCTACAGATGATATTACCTCTGGCCTCTCAAGAATTTGAGTTGCCACCATGAGGAATTTTTGTTGATTTGCCTGTCTTGGATCTCCAGCTACCACTAAGTTGTATATATCTCCAATAATCTTA
Organism: Sminthopsis crassicaudata; assembly: GCF_048593235.1. Classification (NCBI taxonomy): domain Eukaryota; kingdom Metazoa; phylum Chordata; class Mammalia; order Dasyuromorphia; family Dasyuridae; genus Sminthopsis; species Sminthopsis crassicaudata. Next base: position 560,738,254 of record NC_133618.1, read on the forward strand.
AGTAAGTTCAGGTCACAGAGTATTCAGCTGCTCATCATGTTAAGAGATCTAGGAATCTGAATTAATAAACATTTAAAAGGAACGTTAATAAATAAGAAAACAGCAGAAAATGGAATCAGTCTCTTTTTGTATAAGTATACTTTCATTCCCTTTCTCCTGCCTTAGATAACAAGGGATATTTGCTCTTTCAAAGGCTTGTGCTAGAATAGTGCAAACTACAGGCCAAGTCTCTCTGCAACTGCAGCGTGTGGTTGGCTGGGTCCAGGGGCTGAAAACTTGTATAGGGCCAAGTCTATGTCTAAGATTACCTGCTTTCTCTGCTCTTTGTTACTCACCAGTTTGACTTACTTAAGGAATTTGTAATTTGATTTTGACTTACTTAAGGAACTATTTGGTCATGTTCATCAGCTTTTTCACAGCCAGGATATCTCATTTTACTCTGCTCTGTGTAGATATAAACTTAGCAGTAAGCTCCATTCCTTTTCACTCAGCTTCTTTGTGAGTAAAATGAGTTCTCAGCTGTTTCTATGACTGGAGAAGAGAAGAGAACTGAGAGAGGAATTCTCATCTCCTGGTTGTGTTGCAGGGGTGGGGAGGAGGGGAGGCTGGGGAGTACGAGGACCTGGGGGGTGGCTGGAAAGCATAGGATAGCATTTCTCTCTTACCCTCCTCCAGTATGTTCAGTGAGACTCCCCCTTCTCTGACAAGAGAAGTGGGGGGAAAAAACAGAACATAAGCTGGCCCCATACTGTGAAGAACTGTACTGAGGAAATGCAGGGATTGGCTGGATGTGGAAATAGTGAGCAGATTATGCCCTATGCCAACTTCACAATTTCTCAACCAAGACTTAATAACTTCCTCACGAAAAAATTACATAATCTTATTCTAGCAGACAAGTATCCAAGAGGAATAGTCCTAAAATACCTGGACTCTTAATTCTTCACTCAGAATGAAAAGTTTCATCACAAATAATATACTTCACTGGTCTTGTAGTCAGAAAATAACAGTTCAAACAACAAAAATTTAAAAATTTTAAGCAAAATTCACCTATTTCCCATTCCACTTGACAGACCCTTAAATTCTTGAAGAGATTATCATTTTGAGTCAAATTATAAAGATTTGATTCAAATCTTGCCTTAGGAACTTCCTATCTCTTTTACCCCGGCTGAGCAAGTCTCATTACTAAGCAAGTAATTTGCTTAGTTTACCTCAGTTTCCCAATGAATAAAATTGGGGGAGGGGGAAGAGGACAATAATGGTAAGAACCTCCCAGAGTTGTTTGTGAAGATGTAATGAAATTATAAATGTAAAGTACTTTGTAAATCTTAAATGCTCAAATGCAATTAAATGCTCCATAATACCACAAGAATAACACGAAATACCCCAATACCTAATAACTAAAATATATCATCCTTGAATACAGGATTAAATCAAAACTATGGGCTACACATTTTTCATCAGGTCATTTCACAAAGTAGATTATTACAATGAAGATAAATGTCCCTTTCATAAATCTTTCCTGTTTAAAAATTTCAGCTGCCTATAACTGAAAAATATAAAGGAGAATCCTAAAATGTTTATGATTGCATTTGATAACAATTGACATTTATTTAGTATTTTTCTTTTACAATTACAATGTTCATTTGATACTTTACATAGACAGATACATGTGAAATAAGAATAGATTATTTAGTATTTTAAAGTGCACAAAGTATTTTGCTTACATTATCTTACTTGAAGCTCACACAATCTTGTCAGTTCGGTAATACAGGTTAATACTTGTAATATTGATGTAATACCTTGACATCTCCAAGAGGCTAATCCATAGTCACAAATTAATTAAGGGTCCAAAGCAGGATTCCAATCTAGGTCTCTATCCTGACACTAAGAATGTAGTTCTCTTCTTACAAATATCTTGCTTCTCAGATTTGGTAAGAAGGACAAGAAAGGATTTATTTTTCTCATGATACATTCTGTTCTACTCAGATCAGTGTATTTCTAAGTGACAGAGAAAACAGTAAATTATGATAAATAAGGCAATAAATAATGAGATACTTTTCAAGCATCTCTCATGTATAAATGGGGTTGACTACATTTTCTTGCTAGCTTATAGTAGTAAATTTCTAGTCACCTTTATAAATTTAAATAAGTTTTTGATGATCTGTAATATCACTAAAATTATCTTATATATGTTAAGAATTAACTATTCAAAAACTATAACTGAAACTATCTTCATAAAAATGTTATAAGACTAATATGTGATTTATTTAATTAAATAATTAAAATACACACAGGGAAAGCTAGGAATAATAATTCTTACTCAAGATCTTTTAGTAGTATGTATAATTTTAACAGATAGATGATATCTTTGAACCCAAGAATGAAAATTTCTTGGCAATATTAGAACTTCTGACACTGATACTTTACCCCAAGCCTGAGCCACTGAACACAATTCTTGAATTCATGGAACATGGGGATATGTTTTAAAGGTTTCTACTCATGTCTCATCATGGTATGAAGGTGACCCTGAGTTCCCATAGACTATATCAGCATAACACAAACTCTGTCAGCTCCTGCCAAGTTGGAAAGAGTTTAAGTCCAGTTGTTAACAGATTGCATGTCTGTCATTTGAAGATCAGCTTAGCTAAATTCATAAAGTATCATGAACAGGTGGACTGCCAGGTAAGGAATTTTTTGGCCCCATCAATTCATGTATTACATGTCTGGAATGGACTCCTCCTTCTGCCTTAACAAACTTTTTCTCCCTTCAAAATACACCACTGAAGTACCAGTCCTTATAAAGACTGTTCCTGATTCCTCCTCATTCCCTGTTTCCCCAAACCCCACTTTTAGCCCTTATTAACTTTTATGCAACTAGACTGAATAATCCTAAAACACTGAACCTGGAGTTAGGAAAACCCGAATTTATTTGTGACCACAGGAAAGTCATTCAACAGCTTTCTACTTTCAATTCTCCCATCTATAAAATGGGGATTCAAAAATAATAGCACTTATCTCTCAGGATTTTTGTAAGAATAAAATGAGATGCTTTAAAGTGCTTTTTTGGGATTAAAAGTGATATATATACCTCTTAGCTATTATTCTTCTCCTCTAGGCACTATATAATTTTGTATAGAAATGGCATTTACACATTTACGTATTGTATTTCTACAATAGAATATGCATCTCATGAAGTCAAGCCTTTTTTTTTTTTGTCTTCATATGTATCTAATGTCTAAAACTGTGCCTTTTTTGTTTTTCCATAAAAAGCACAGCAAATATAGGAGTTCAATAAATGTTTGTTGAACTGAACTGCACTAATGCTGAGTTGCTATCTTTATCTATAGAGAGTAAATCTCCATGGATGAAGTTAAACAACACTGAAATATCAAAATTTGTGAATACATGGTAACTTTTCAAAGGAGCCTTTAATAGGTCTTGTTCTTTATTAGAGTTTATACTTGGTATTATTTGTGAATTCCAACTTACCTACATTAATTGTCCTTATAATGACTGACATAAATGACTTTCCAAAGTTGAGCTCAAAAAGGATTTAATAATTATCTTAACCTCTTCATAATTAGGTTTCATCACAGAGAATGTGCTGATTAATTGGTTTTTGTAATGCTTCTATTGTCTTCTGTTAAATTACAATTTTTAAAAAAATGTTTTCCCCATTCATTGGTTGGAGGCTATTGCTGAGCATATGGTAGGAGAAAGACTTTTAATCTGTTATATTCTTGTACTTTAAACACTTAATTAAAACAAAATTTAATTAAATGAAATTACAGTGTAACTTTTAAAATAGCTATTCTCAGGAAAATGGGCTTGAAAATAAAACCAAAAAGACAGCACTTCAGTATAGAAAAAAGAAAATTCAGATGTTGATTCGAGTTCTCCTTTCAATCCCAGTGATAAAAGGATATGAAGTTATTAAGTTTACTTCATTTTTAAGAGCTAATTTTGGTTTCAAACTAGAAAGACTCAGAGTTTCCAAGTCAATTTTGGTAACCTTATGTTTGGTGATTTTATAAGTGGCAAACATACAAATCATCTAGTAATACAGTATCTTTCTATATTTTTATTAAAATATTTAACATTATTCCAATAAAATACTAATTCTTAGTTTAAATTCCAGCCATTTTGTGAAATCAAAGAGTCATGGCTATATGCAAGAATTTTCTTACTAAAATAAAGTTACTCTCTCCAAAAGAATTTCTACATTAAAAGAAAAAAAAAAAAAAAAGACGTTTGTTCTTCAAGACACACTTCCACATGAATGCTTTTATCTGAATTTTTTTTTTTTTAAACTGTGATGTTATACATCATTGAACTTTTCTGAACATCTATCTTCCTCAACTGTAAGGGAGCTGGACTGAAAAATCAATAAATTCTCCTCATGTTCTAAAGTTTTGCTAAAACAGTTTCAATATCAAATAGCTCATGGTTCAAAACAAAATGGAGTCTACGGCTTTGTTGTAACACAAAACTTTAATAATCTGAGCATCATTCAAAACGATCTGTGAAGTGGGAATGCAGATTTAGAACAAGTACTGAGGTCCATACTTCAGATCTAATGGCAACTGTGGGGCTGAGTTAAAAAACTAGAAACATGGGAAACTTCTTGTTGGAACAAATCCCAACGCTTTTTTACTAGTGGACATTTACTTATTCTAATTTTAATCTCATTTATCACTGCTACCTATGCCTGGGTGACAGTGGGGCTCAGACAGATTTTTTTGTGTAAAGAAGTTGGCCTTTCACAATTAACAGATCAATAAGTATTTATTAAGCATTCTCCTATGTACCAGGCTCTATGCCAAATGTTTTATATTACCTCATTTGATCCTCACAACTTTGGGAAGTAGGACCATTTTTATCCTAGTTTTATTGTGATGCTTATAAATATAAAAATATATTCAAAATAAATATGAAGGTAATAAATACCATAGAGCTAATCACAGAAAGGGAATCCCCAGATCATTGTGTGATTTGTGATGTGGGGTTTGGTACCAAATGATGGCAAGCACCAAAAGCTGAGGTTCGGTCATGTGAAAAATTCACAAGGGTTCTTCTCTTTGGCAAAAGGTAGATTTAGTTAGAGGAATAGGTTACAGCAAAATGAAGGGATACAATAGACTTCGGGAATGTTAAATATGAAGTAAAGTGAGAGAGTATATGAAAGTTCCTCTGTGGAATGCACAATTACCCAATAGAAAGGGTGCACCCTATGAGGGTGGGGCATGCTCTTAGCTGGCAAGCTAGATCCTGAAAGGGACCCAGCACCCTATAGTTAGCTGTAAGGAGGAGAAATGGGATTGAGAAGCATAGTGGAGTTAGGGGAGATACAACACGGCATGGGGGAAGGGAAAGGGAAAGACACCAGAAAGCTGAATGTGGTGGACTGACCCAAAGGAAAATAACTATGGCTAGGGCTATAAATTGTCCTATGGGAAAATTTAGCCTGAGGGACTTGACATATTTTGGATGACTGGATTACCTTCAGTGGGTGGGACCATGGAACTAAACTGACCCTTCTTCCTGCCTCAGAAAATAATTTTTATCAATTCTTCTGCTAACTATACCTATCACTGAAGACCTCATTAATTATTAACTATAAAACTAGGGCCACACTAAGTCACACTAAGAAACAAGTCTTTTGAGTGAATCAGGAAGGAAAAAATATAAGATAGAGAATAATAGGCCTTCAAAGATTTAGTCTGTTGAATTCAAGAGAGAGACCTAGAAACATCCCCTCATCCAGCTAGGTGAATAGAGTTTGCCTGGAGCTGGAGGAGGGGAGGGCCTAAGAAGCTGCTTAGAGCAAAGGGAAAAGTGACAGAAATTCCTGCTAAAGGAGCCTGGACTTTGAGTTCCAATCTGCTTGAGTAGTTCTGGTTGGAGTATTGGAAGAAAAGCTGTATGGTTAGAAACTAGCTATTCATTCTCCCACTACAAACACTGAAGGGATAATCCTTTATTTACTTTCTCCCTATGGGCTCCCTTAATAAGCTAGAAACCTTTCCCTCTGAGCACAACAAAATCTGTTTACTTTTGTTTTAAATGTTTGCCTTGTCTTTTTAAATTACTGGTTCTGGTTAGTGTGGGTACACTATTAAATGGCTGGAGGGAGGGGGACAGAGTGAGAGCCAAGGAGGGAGAAGGGAAGAGTGCTAGTGAAAAGGGAGTTTCCCCAAAGAAAAGAGAGAGATTGAAAACTGAAGTGTTTTGCCAGGCTCTGGCTGGGTGTTTGGAACTTTAAAAAAAAAAATTGTCAGAGTTATAGATCCTTTAATACAACTTCTAAGACCAATGGAGAGTTTATACCAGGAAATTTTTCTAGGCAACAAGTCAATGGTCAGATGAAAAAGGTTAATTAAGTGTTGGACAAAAAAAAAAAAAAAAACATCACTCCTCCCCATACTAAGAGTGCTGCAAAACCAATAATAAATCCTTGTATTTAGTTAGAAGAGAAAAGCATATAATATTTGACCACATATATTGGCATTCACTTAACATAAATAACATATATATTATAAATAATTTTTAAAGTTATTTAAAAGGCAAATTCCCAACTATAATAAATTGAAAACATAATTCACTGAAAATTATAAATGTTTTTAAGTAAGTTAACATTAATATAGCACAACCAAGATGCTCTCAAGTCAGTTTCTAGCACTCTATTTTCCTTTTCCTTCAGTTTCAGACTTTCCTCATAGTCTGGTTAGCCAGCAGGGTAACAGCTGGTTCCCAACATACATATTCAAGGACTTCACTGTTAATGAGCAGCTCTCCAATTTCCACACCAAGGATAATTTGAAGGATTTGGAAAATTAAAAGTACTTTTTTCCCTCCAAAATAAATAGAATGTCCTTACATGCTATAACTGAAACTTGTAAAAACGATGACATTGGTTAAAAAAACAAACAAAATTTTAGTCTTTCCGATTTAAAAATATCTTTAGGCCAGATTTTAATTACTTTGGTATGTCCATCCATATTTACACTTTACTAGCAGTAGCCATTCAGATTTTATAGAGGTTCCTTTTAGAATATTCATCACAACTTTAAGTGTCACAAGATTTTGCACTAAATACTATAGAATATGTGGGGAGACCTTGGAGAAACCCAAATGCTATAGGTTATAAAACATAAGAGAAAATCTATGGTGGAGGGAGGAACTAGATTAAGTAAGGTTAGTTTTATTCTGTGTGAGGAATAAAAGAGAGGTTCAGATTTAGAATAGTGAACCCACTGAACAGTTCAACTACTGGGGCAGTAAAGAAGAATGAGAGGAAGAAACACATTGAAACAAAGAAAGGCCACAAATCTCTGTAGGACTTTAGTCATTGACATAACAGAGAATGAGAAAAAAAATAAAGATTTGTCCAAGGAGCTGTAATGACATTTTCCCCATTTCCAGCTTCAAATGCTGATGGTCAGTCTACTTCTATAAAGCACGATGGGAAAATTCCCTTGTTACCTAAGCTGCAGCTGCAGCTCATTGTTATTTCTTCTCTTTTATCTCTCATATCCTACCTTGGAAAAGATTGTTTTGCTTGTTTATTTTGTTTTAAAGAAGGCAAGTTACCTTCACCAAACACTGAAAAATACCTAATTGTACTATACTAAATGAATTCCCTTTTAAAATAGATGCTTTATTCTTGCTTATATATGAATATTTATATTTGAGTTACTTTCTCAAATTGTTTTACTCATAAACTAATATTCCCATCAAGATTGTAAGATCCTCAAGAGCAAAGGCTGTGTTTGCTATTTATTTTTACCTCCATACCCTTCCTCAATAATTAATAGGACAGATTTAAATGTAATTTTCAGTGATCAATTGATTTGTTTGAAAGATCTAGAGCTATTAAAGAAATACAATGTTTTAGGTTATTTTAGAGTTTCAATGTCATACAAAGTAGAAATTTTAATTAAGGTTATACTTTCTAGCAACTTAGATGATTTGGAATTGCCTGTTGTCTTTTTTTTTTTTTTTTTAACAGTTTAGAATGTTTATAGTAATTCTTATGTCATCAGTTATACTAGAGAGGAACTACATTATGAGAATGTCTTTCCTATATATAAGAAATGTAGGAAAAGTATTTTTATGGGAAGATTTGGTTCTTTTACATTTAATAAGGTATTTTCTTCTTATCTGGTTTGATAAACTAGAGACAGTTTTCAAAAGCTGTTAAAATTGGCCTGTGATTTAGTTATGTTGCTTTTCCCTCTTTTTTTTTTTTTTTTTTTTTTTTTTAAACTTTACTTTTAAGGAAATGAACTGACAAGCAACCAAGAAAAGCTGTATTTCACTGTTGGAATGAATGAAGCTTCTGAAATGCAGTATTTTATTTTGCTCTGCCAGCAACTTCAGATGACAACAAATTGCATTCTCTGCATTGCGTAGCATAATATAGTCCACATCTCTCTGTCTCAGAGGTTAAGGACATTCTGTACAAAGGAAGGAGTGATTGAGGAAGAGCAATGGAGGGAAATAATATAAGAATTTTCAATATCAAACATATTTTGAATAGCTGGTCAGATTTTGGCTTCAGGAACTAAAAGTTGTTTCTAGCATGTTAAAAGACATTTCAGATCACTCTAGGCTGCAGAAAAGATTGGTTCAATTCAAAAGTATCATAGGTATAGGTGAATTACATGGGTAATTGAATCAGAATTAATTGCAATGAGATAAACTCAACAATAAAATATAGTAAATAAGTAAAAGATATTGTAGTTATAAAAGGTGATAATTTACTTCAAATTTACCCTATATAGAGATTGATAACTAAAAGAAGTTGGCCACATTTAATATAATAATGTCATTTGGAAAGGACTTGAAATTTTACAATGTGCTTTATATACATTTGAGCTTCACAATAATCATTGAGGCAAGTACATCTGAGGTGTTTTTGATGAATACCTACCTCCCTGTTGATTTTTCTATGGTCATGAATCAGACTGTGGTCACAGATTCCTTCCTCCTCCACAGGTCTGAGAGGTAAACTATCCTTTGTTCTTCTAATTTATTTATAATATCAATCTTTATGTCTAAATCATGAACCCATTTTGACCTTATCTTGGTATATGGTGTTAAGTGTGGGTTAATGCCTATCTGCCATATTAGTTTCCAATTTTCCCAACAGTTTTTGTCAAATAGTGAATTCTTATCCCAAAAACTAAGGTCTTTGGGTTTATCAAATACTAGATTGCTGTAGTTATTGACTGTTTTGTTCTGTGAACTTAATATATTCTACTCATTGACTACTCTTATTTCTTAGCCAATACCAAATGGTTTTGATCACCACTACTTTATGATATAGTTTTAGATTTGGTACAGCTAGGCCACCTTCATTTGATTTTTTTTTTTCATTAATTCCCTTGAAGCTCTTGACCTTTCATTTTTCCAGATGAATTTTGTTGTTATTTTTTCTAGATCAGTAAAATAGTTTTTTGGGAGTTTGATTGATATAGCACTAAATAAGTAGATTAGTTTAGAGGGAGTATTGTCATCTTTATTATATTTGCTTGACCTATCCAAGAGCACTTGATATTTTTCCAATTGTTTAGATCTGACTTTATTTGTGTGGAAAGTGTTTTGTAGTTTTGCTCATATAGTTCCTGACTTTCCTTTGGCAGATTCCCAAATATTTTATACTATTGACAGTTTTTAAAAATGAAATTTCTTTGTATCTCTTGCTGTTAGATTTTGTTAGTGATATATAAAAATGCTGATGATTTATGTGGATTTATTTTGTATCCTGCAACTTTGCTAAAGTTGTGGGTTATTTCTAATAGCTTTTTAGTTGATTCTCTGGAGTTCTCTAAGCATACTATCATATTATCTGTAAAGAGTGATAATTTGTAAGACAACTCTGAGATACCACTACCCACCTCTCAAATTGACTAAGATGTTAGGAAAAATAATGCCGAACGTTGGAGGGGATGTGGGAAAACTGGGACTCTGATACATTGTTGATGGAATTGTGAACAAATCAAACCATTGTGGAGAACAATTTTGAACTATGCTCAAAAAGTTATCAAACTGTGCATACCCTTTGATCCAGGAGTGCTACTGCTGGGCTTATATCCCAAAGAGATCTTAAAGAAGGGAAAGGGACCCACATGTATAAAAATGTTTGTGGCAGCCTTTTTTGTAGTAGCTAGAAACTGGAAATTGAATGGATGTCCATCAATTGGAGAATGGCTGAATAAATTGTGGTATATGAAGGTTATGGAATACTATTGTTCTATAAGAAATGACCAGCAGGATGAATTCAGAGAGGCTTAGAGAGAGTTACATGAACTGATGCTGAGTGAAATGAGCAGAACCAGGAGATCATTATACACTTCAACAACAATATTATATGAGGATCACTTCTAATGGACGTAGTTCTCTTCAATAATGAGATGATTCAAACTAGTTCCAATTGTCAGTAATGAAGAGAATCAGCTTCCCCCAGCTAGAGAACTATGGGAAATGAGTGTGAACCACAATATAGCATTTCCATTCCTGTTATTGTCCGCTTGCATTTTTGTTTTCTTTCTCAGGTTATTTTTACCTTATTTCTAAATCAGATTTTTCTTGTGCAGCAAGATAACTGTGATAAATATGTATACATATTGATAAATTATCCATGCATATGTTTTGTAAATAAAAAGCTATAATAATAATAAAAAAGAGTGATAATTTGGTTTCCTCATTACCAACTCTAACTTCTTTAATCTCTTTGTCATCTCTTATTGACAAAGCTAGAATTTCTAATACAATATTGAATAGTAACAGTGATAGTGGGCAATCTTATTTCACTCTTGATCTCATTAAGAATGGTTTCAGTTTATCCCCATTATATATGATGCTTACTGATGGTTTTAAATAGATGCTACTGACTATTTTAAGTAAAAGTCCATTTATTCCTATATTCTCTAGTCTAGTGTTTTTAATAGGAATGGGTGTTGGATTTTATCAAATGCTTTTTCTGCATCTATTGAGGTAATATATATATTGGATTGCAAGTTTTAATTTCATGGCACTCCACTATAAAACTTCTTTAATCCAACATGTCTACTTAATTCAAAATTCCATAAGAATGATCTGTGGGTGTAGAGTTGGAACACTTTTCAGATACAGGAACTACACAACATTTTTCCATGTATGTTGTGCTCCACGTTAGTACCCTGGGTATCTTAGAATCAGCCGGAGTCAAAATAAGCAAAAGTCTTTATTCTTGATCTTGGGGTCCCCATCAGGGGATTAGATCTAGGAATCTACACACCTTCTTCCTCTCTCTCCACCACCCCAGAATGATCCTGCCTGTCCTACTTTACCCTCTCATCTCTCTCTCTTTTCCTTTGTCCACACCCACGGATGGAGCCAGCACAGGGTCATTCTCCAAGAATATATTAATAGAGAATTGTCCAATTGGTAATTAGCCATAAGTGCTAGGTTATCTCAGTGCATCTACTAATTTCTAGCCCTTTACCCATGTACACAATGGAAAGGAGGAGGCACCTTTTGGGATAGGTTTGACATTTTAAATAGTCCATATTGCAAACACCCCTCCCACCACTGACCATCATCCTCATTGGCTGAGGATCTTACATTCTAAATGTGGGAACTACCCAAGAAATTGAACTTGGCCAATAAGTACATAGTTGCCCATATTTGACTGAAGTAGGGAGAAAATGATCTCATGGGAGGATAGCAGGAAGGGAACTTAAGATAAGTTCCTTGAGCCAATGCTCAGGCCTACTCCAACTCTGAAGCAGATGAAGCCTTACTTGATTTTCTCAACTATCTTGAGAGATCTCACCTCATCTCATTCATATCTATCTATTTTATCTCATTTGTACATACTTATATCCACTTATTTCCCTCATTAGAATGATAGTTCCTTAAAAGAAGGGGCCTTTTATTATTTTTTTGTCTTTCTATCACTAGTATTTAGCACAATGCTCAGTACACCATAGTTGCTTTTCTCTCTCTTTCTTTTTTTTTTTTTTAAATTTATAAGTTCCTCTCTTAAAATGGAAATGCTCTTTAAAGATTAATACGTAAAGTCCTTCCAGTTTCAGGGATGTTGATGAGAAATCATTAATAAAGCACTTTCTTTGTGCCTCTTTAGGAGAAGGAACAGAACATAATGTTGTTAAGTCACATAAAAAAGAAAAGAAAACTGGAAAAGATTTTGGAGAAATTTAGATTTTGAGGGGAATAGAAATCAAAATTGAGAAAGTTAAATTTGGGTGAATTTGAGAAGAAAATAAAACAAATCCAAACAATTTTGGCGAGGTTCTGAATAGTAGGTATTAGTAGGCAGAGGGAAACTGAAAAATTGATAAAATTGTTCCTTTGGGCAAACAAAAGAAGGCCTCTGATAGAGATCAGTTTAGTTCCATGGTCCCACTTTCTGTGGAAGTAATCACATGTTTTCTGTTAATTTGGTTATTTTTAAATTTTTTTTTTTATTTTTTGAGGCTGGGGTTACATGACTTGCCCAGGGTCACACAGCTAGGAAGTGTTAAGTGTCTGAGACCAGATTTGAACTTGGGTCCTCCTGAATTCAAGGCTGGTGCTCTATCCACTGCACCACCTAGCTGCCCCTAATTTGGTTATTGATATAATTATGCTAATAGTTTTCTTAATATTGAACTATTTGAAGGGGCAGCTAGGTGGCACAGTGGATAGAGCACCAGCCTTGAATTCAGGAGGACCCGAGTTCAAATCTGGTCTCAGACACTTAACACTTCCTAGCTGTGTGACCCTGGGCAAGTCACTTAACCCTAGCCTCAGAGGGGGAAAAAAGAGATTGAACTAGTTAGTTGCAAGGTCATTGTTGAAAAATTATCTATATATATGTTTTGTAAATAAAAAAATAATAAAGAAGAAGAAGGAAAAAAAAGAAATCAGACTGTGGGTAAAACAACAACCCTGGATATATAATTGGCTTTCAAAATATCATTACTATATCTGAGATTGAGTATAGGACTGTAAATTAGAAGATAAAACAATCTATTTGTCCAAACTTCATCCCACATTATTCTCAGTCCTGTGTTTCTATGCAAATTTAACTATACTAACAGAAGAATGTGATATAATAGAAGGTACATTATGGGAACAGAAGTCAGAAGACTCAAGTTCTGTCTTCATCTTTGTCCTCAATGTGCCATGTGACTTTGGACAAGTCTCCAATTCCCTAGACATCAGTTTCTTCATGAGTAATGGGAATTTTAAAAAATTAGATGATTCTTCAGATTCTAATATTCTATGAAAAAAAAAATGATTGGATATAGACACGATAGTGGGGGAGAGGGCATATATTAAATATACATTTTGATAGCAAATTTCATTTTTAAAAGTCCATATATTTTTATAGTGATTATCCCATTTTTCTTATATAAGTTTTCTTTAAAGATGTGATGAATAATATAATAGCAAAGTTATTCTCTTATATGTTATAAAAGTAAAGTTAGAAGAGCAGGCCTGTCAATCAAAAGAAGGTAAAAATAAAATCTTAAGCACTAAATTATAATGAATTACCTGGAACAAATAGTATCATTAAAGAGAACAAAGGCAATTTTGTGCAGTATAATGCAATATTCCTTTCTTGGAATGTCAGGTATACCAATGGAAACAGACAGCATGGCACAATGGATTGAAGAATATATTAGGATAAAGAAGACTTGAGTTTGAATTTCACTTCTATGTAGTCTGTGTGATCTTGAGGAAGTCATTTTACCTTTCTTTCCCTGTTCCCATGGTCATAGAAGGTAAGAATTGGTAAGAAGTTTAGAGATGATTTAACCCAACCTCTTCTTTTTACTGGTAAGGAAATTGAGATCCAGATATAGGAAGTGACCTGGGTCACAGAAATAATTAGTGGCAAATGCTTAAGCTTAAGGTTGCTAGATAAGGAATAGTGCTGATACTTGGTTGCAAGCAACAGAGATGATAGGATTAGATCTGTAAAAGAGCTCAGAAGTCATATGATATAGAAGTGTCAAACTGGACTAACAGGGAAGAAACACATGGGTGCCCCACAATCCTCCCAAATGTGGCTGGAACCACATTAAAATGTAGATAAAAGTATTTAGCAAAATAAATAAAAATACAATAAATCATAGATAATATTACATGTTGAAGCTAAGTTAACATTCAGCCTGCAGGGATCCTTATGTTTAGTGGAAATAGAAGGATCTGGGTTTAAATCCCTTATTAACTTATTAAACTTATTTTAATAAGTTTACTTATTAAACTTAAACTTATTAACTGTATGACCATAGGCAACTTAATTAACTCTTTAAACCTCCATTAATTCTCCTTACACTGTAATATGTTGTCAATGGAGAAAATGTCTATTTTACATTCCCATACTGACAAAAACTGGAGATTCTTGAGGTGGTGACATATATTGAGATATCACTTTATAGTTTTCAAAGTGCTTACACATCCACAGTATTATTTGATCTTCACAATAGCTCTTTAAGATAGACAAGATATATAAAATTGTTTCAGTTTTATGGGTGAAGGAGAGAAAAGACATAGAGAGAATATAAGATATTAGGCAACATTCATGAATACATAAAGGTAACTAAGGTGGTCAGGGAACAGGAGTATCAGAGGACAAAGAGATAGGGAGGGATACATATGGTCAGAGCAATTCAGTCCTCCAATGTTGCTGCTGTCCTTTGTTTATGTGACTATACCATTTCATGCGTGGCTCATCAACTCAGAAGTCACATGTCCTTCAGGTCATCTCTTCTGGGCATCTCTGTTTGTGTTCAGTGCTCTAAGCTGCTCTTAGTACTATTTGTATAGCTTCAGCTATCTTGCATCTTTCAAGGTTGATTGGGCTCCATACTATAGTAGCTAAAAAAAAGTTTCTATGTGACAGAGGGAGATCTATTCTTTTAAAATTTAGTCAAAATCTAAAAATCAGATAGCAATCAACAAAATGTGACAATATATCTAAGCTTAAGATTAATTATATTCTTTTTTATTGACTATATCATATTTATTTGAAGCCCATGGTCCTAGACAACTATCTGATTTAGAATTAGAAAAAAACTTTTAATTTCTGTTATAACTCTGATTAGGTACCAATGTCCCCAAAATGTGCTTTATGAATTCTGTTCTTTTTAAACCCCCACAACCGTGATATAAAGTCCGGGGCAAAGAAATCCTGCTTTGGTATTTCCTATATGGGAGTATGAATGGGACATTCTGACTACTTTTTATCCTAACCTATACCATATAACAAATCTATCTTTTTTTCTATCGCAAAAGTATTTCATTATATCTTTTACCCCTATATTTTAGAATTTCTCATGGATTATGTGTCAAGGTCCACTCAGTCCTGTCATGTTATTCATTGTTGTCTTCTGTGTGATATTCCTTGTTAATTCTTTGAAGATTATTGGATTTTATGACTTCTGACATATAGTAACACTAGCAGAAAATTATTTGAAAAAATAATTCTTTGTTTTCATGGGAAACCTGGAGCCATTAGAATTTTAAAATTACCTGATGATAAACTACCCCATATTCCATAGTTTGTTCAACTTTGGACCCATATGTTGTCCATAGATCTCTTCTAGAGATTCTGATGGAAGAATTCTACAGATGTCTATATAAATTCATGCTATAGCTAATGATGTCTATATAAATTCATGCTATAGCTAAATTCATGAGCAATAGCTAATCTTTATTCACTTTGACCTATATAAATGGTCAGATGAAACTATTTGGAACTGATTCCAGTTGTATCATTGATTCAAGAGCAGTGGTCCTCAAACTTTTTAAATAGGGGGCCAGTTCACTGTCCCTCAGATTGTTGGAGGGCTGGACTATAGTAAAAACAAAAACTCACACTCTGTCTCTGCCCCTCAGCCCATTTGCCATAACCGGGCCGGTCACAAACATCCTCAGCAGGCCGCATGTGGCCCACTGGCTGTAGTTTGCGAACCCCTGTTCAAGAGGATATTTATTCAATGTTTCTGGGCTTAATGTTATCAGCACAATGTCTTGGGCAAACAAGAGCATCTAGAGGACCTCACCATTCACAGAGTTTCTCTTCATCTTGGACTCTTCCCTTGGATCATCTCCATTATAGTAGCAAACACCTTTGGCAAACATATCTTTTTAAACTTTTTTTGTTAAGAGAAGTGTTTTTATTATAATAAATCAACTGTTTTTGTTGTTTTTTAGTTTTGTTTTTGCAAAGCAATTGGGGTTAAGTTACTTGTCCAGGGTCACACATCTAATAACTATTAAAAGTCTAAATTAATTATCACTGAGTTAAATGTCTGAACTCAGGTATTTTTGACTCCAGGGTCTATGATCCATGCACTACACCATCTAGCTGCCCCAAATCAAAAGCTTTTTTCATAATTAACAAACAATAATCTAAGAGTGAGAATAACATATTGAGAATAGTACAGTTATTTCTTTATCTTTGTTTTCTTTAGTCTCATTTCCATTTTTTCAAGTAATACATAAGTTGCTGCAGTGTTACCATTTTTGATGTTGAAAAGGATTTGCTGAATTTGCTGTGTACACATCAATAGTAATGTTTTGGGATGATTTAGTTATTTTCAGCAATACAATGATCCAATACTACTCTGAAGGACTTGTGATAAAAAATGCTATCCATACCCAGAAAAAAGAACTGATTGTTTCTGAATACAGATTGAAGCACACTTTTAAGAAAACTTTAGTTCAGGGTTTGTTTTTTTTTTCTGGGGGGGGGGGGAAAGGGGGAAGAGGGGAATCTATGTTTTATGGAAAAGATTTGCATAACTTTATATATGCCAATGCTGGGGAAGGGAGGGAGAGAATCTGGAACTTGATGTTTAAAAACAAATGAAAAAGAAAACTATGTAATGGCAAAACAAAATATTTTTAAAAGAAAAGAATTTACTTATATGAACTGATGCTAAATGAAATGAGCAGAGCCAGGAGATCACTATACATGGCAACAAGATTATATGATGATCAGTTCTGATGGACGTGACTCTCTTCAACAATGAAATGATTCGAACCATTTCCAATTGTTCAGTGATGAAGAGAGCCATCTACACCCAAAGAGAGAACTGTGGAAACTGAGGGTGGTTCATTCTCACTCTCTCTGTTGTTTGCTTGCATTTTGTTTTCCTTCTCAGGTTTTTTTTTTTCTCATTTTTGATCCAATTTTTCTTGTGCAGCAAGCTAACTATAAATATGTATACATATATTGGATTTAACATATATTTTAACATATTTAACTTGTATTGGACTACCTGCCATCTAGGGGGGTGGGGAAGCAGGGAAAAATTGGAAATAGGTTTTGCAAAGTTCAGTGTTGAAAAATTACCCATGCATATGGTTTATAAATAAAAAGCTTTAATAATAAAAAAAAAAAAAAAGAAAGAAAAGAAAAGAATTTGCTATAAAAATCTTTTTTTTCTTTTTTTCCCTGAGGCTGGGGTTAAGTGACTTGCCCAGGGTCATACAGCTAGGAAGTGTTAAGTGTCTGAGATCAGATTTGAACTCAGGTCCTCCTGAATTCAGGGCTGGTGCTCTATCCACTGCGCCACCTAGCTGCCTCTTATAAAAATCTTTATAGATTTTCCTTTTTATTTTTCATCTACTTCTTGTCCTATTTTCATTCTTTAATGCCCTGTCAATGGGCATTCTTTTGCCAAAATTCTATAAACCTGTGCTTTAAGGAGTTTGGGGCCATGCTTCTTTATTATTGGACAAACATTTTCTAACAAATTCCTATCTAATAAATTTCAATTAAGTTTATATTCTAAATTACTTTTACATTTAAATGTATCATATCTTTCCACTTGACAAAAGAATCAAGTGTTTGTTGACTGAAGTGTTTTCCAGGCTATCTTATTCTCCTTGTTTTAAAAATTGATTTAATTAATGTTCCTTTGGCAATTAATTTGTCTCTGTCAATGTCTCTTTTTCTATCCATTTCCTATATGTTAGTGACAACGGCTGGGATAATAAGGCTTGATTGAAATTGCCTCACCTCAACTATATGCCATCTTTTCCAAATTTATTCTTTCTTCTAGCTTGAGTATTGATTTTAGCATTTCTTTAAAATCAGTCAGTAGAACCCAGATTGTAGGCTCTGAAATAATTCCTAAATTAATAATGTTATTTCCTGTCTATTAAAATTATTATGATCAAATTTATTTTTGATGATTTCATGGTAGGTAGTACCACCTACATTTAAATGAAACAAGGAAGGACTAAAGTAAGTGAGACGTAAGACTATTGAAAATAGCTTTTAATTTAAAGGGTGAAATTGTTGAAATAATCAAAAGTACATTATCTAGGCAGGGAACCTTAAAACTATGTAAGGTTTCTGTAAATGGAAAAGCTACTCTAATTAGGATCAAAAAAGCTTTCATATTAATGAAAGTAAAATAATAGGGTGATATATTTATTTTTAATTCTGGAAATTCTTTTTTTTTTTTTTTTAATTAAAGCTTTTTATTTTCAGATATATACATGGATAATCTTCAATATTCACCCTTACAAAACTTTGTGTTCTAAATTTTTTCCCTACTCTCTTCCCTAGATTACAAATAATCCAATATATGTTAAACCTGTACAATTTTTCTATATATTTCCACAAATATCATGCTGTACAGAAAAATCAGATCAAAAAAAAAAAAAAAAAGGAACAAAAACAAAATGCAAGAAACAACAACAAAAAGAGTGTCAATACTATGTTGTGATCCACACTTAGTTCCCACAGTCCTCTCTCTAAGTGCAAATGGCTCTCTCCATCACAAGGCTGAGATGATATATTTAGAGATGGGGCCTAAAAAACCAATTTCTCCAAACGCTTCATTTTTTTAGATAAGGAAACTGAGATAGTGACATAAGTAGTAAGATCAGCATATAATCATTACCCGATTATACTGTGATGTAAAAATATTTCATTATTCTCATTGCATTTAAGGTGATGAAATGGAAAAAGCATTGAATGAGAACTCTGGGTTATGATCTGGGAATCTGTCACTAATTAGCTTAGACAAGTCACTTGATCTCTCCTGGGCTCATTTTCTTCATCTGTAAAATTGTGTTTGTGATGACTACATTCCTATTGTATATGTAGGATGGAAATACATCATTTTATGCCAGGAGCATTAATGCAGGCACCAGCTGCTTTCCCATTCCCAGGCTGGTTTTAGGTAGCATTTAAAAGCAGAGTTCATAGGCCTCTGGGCTGGTGCTTTCAAAATTGGCCTTTATACAAAGGCTGCAAATATCATTATATGAGGAGACAGAGCAAAACAACTAGCTGTTTGAGACTCCTTTGTGACAAAGCAGCATAGCTCTGGGGAGGTTTGTCTCTAGGAGAGTCTTTAGTATTGTCCTTTGAGATAAAGTGTTGGAAGTTTCAGCTGCAGAATGCACTGAAGTCTGGGGAAAGGATGCTTGTGTCCCAAGGTTAGCTTGCAGCTCCGTCCTTGAAAACCTTTTCTGGGCCCCTCCTGTTCTCTTCAAAAGTAGTTCTGTCAGAGATTTTTGCAGCCCGACAATTATTAACTTTTCTACTTACAAAACTGACTAAGACTCATAAAAAATGGAATTTCATTCCCAATTTACCACTAAAACAAACATATAAGAAGACATAACAATTCTGATATACACATTTACAAACTGGCATTCATTTTCAGATTGTTTAGGAGAATGAGAGAGGTGCTCTGTGTAACACTGTATTATTTTAGGGATGAGGGAAAAAGGAATTGAGAAGACAGGAAAAAAAGAACTGAAGCATGACATCACTTACCGAAATCATAACAAGCTGTTGGGACAAAGGAGTTCCATTCCTTCCAGCCAATGCTTTCTAAACTGAGGTTCACATTATGATATCTAATCAACTGAAGGACAAAGTTTAAAGTTGTCACCACAAAAATCTCTTCTATCCATTATACTGCAGGAAATGTTGACAGTCCGTTTGGCTGAGTCATATTGGTAGGTAGCTTGCAATGCAGCTTTCCTTACTGACAGCTATTCAACAGAGAAATAATGGATTTTCAGCATTGGTGCTGTCGCCCTGGTACCTATTCTAAGCAGCCCTGTCATTTAATCCTTCTGATAGCATCTCTGTTGACTTGATACAAAAATGATGTGATTGTTACTTTGCTATTAGATTCCATATTATAAATCTTATTTAACCATCACGAGCAATTTGAATCTGAGGAGTTTTTCAATTAAAACATCTTCTAAAATTCAGTCTCCATGCTGTCTTTTGTTTCCTCCTTTAGTTTTTTTAGAGGATTATCTTAATCTCCAATACTTGAGGAACAGGACTTCTAAGATATTGGAGAAAATAGCTCATATATTAAGGAAACTTTTGGGTGATCTAAGTCTGCACTTATAGTGTGGAAGACCCTTCACCTCAAAAATATTTCTGAGTTAAGCTATATTGGATAAATGAGGTTTTAATTTCTAATCCTCAAATAAGCAATTTGGTAGCTTTGAGGATGTAGGATGGGCAAAAATAGGAAGAACTGTTAACCTTCATTGCTCCAAATCAGGGGTTCTGAAATTTTTTTCTGTCATGGATTCTTTGATAGTCTATTGAAGTTTAATGTTGTTAAATGCATAAAATGCACAGTTAAAATGGAAATCAATTATATTGAAATGCAATTGTGAAAATTGTAAAATAGAAAATGTAAAACTAAAAATGTAAATAGATTTCCAGACCCTCATGGACCCCAGTTTAAGAACCCCATTTATTCTTTAGATATGTAGGTATTTGGATTCTTAGGGCCCCAACCAAGTTAAATGCCTGAAGACTGACTTTCTGCTCATTGTCTTATTGTATCAGATAACAGAATTTGAGAGCTGTGCCATTCTAATCTAAACATCTCATTTTACAGGCAAGCAAGTTTAAGCAGAGAAAATGATGGGATTTGGCCATGGTCACATAGGCAGTAAATAACAAAGTCAGGATTTGAATCTGTGTCTTCTGACTCCAAATCCCATGAGCTTTATAATGCCTTGTTATTACCCAGACTTCTCTTTCCTAGTGCATGATGCTTTTCATTATACTATTTGGTCTCAAATATTTCCTTTCTGTCTATACTTGTAGAAGGAAAAGAATAGGAAAATATGGAAAATACCTTATATAGACCTAATCAGTTTCAGAATATAGATGTGATTCAAAAGTGGGATGTTTATTATTGTTCTTATTTTATAGTGTAGCTGTGTAAATTTATATGTATGCGTGTTCCTTACTTATTTAGAAAGGAAGAGTGGAAATTCTTTCATTCCTATGATTTAGAAGCATTCTCCCTTTACTTAGAAATGACTTTGTAACCAAGTAATTAAACATATAACTATATATGAAATCTTTTAATTGTATATTCAAACATTTAAGCAAAAAGTATGATGATAATATTAAGGTAAGAAAGCTCTAGATTTATGGAGGTTCCTTATTTTAATCTTAGTTTTACTCAAGATTTGATTAGTAACCCTAAGGTATATTATTTAATTTGATTAATAAGGATAATATAAATCCAATCATCTACCTATGCTTGTTTAAAAAACAAAAAAAAAAAAACAACAACAAAACATATAAATAAAAATTTAACTGTAATTTTAGTTATTTTTAGTCATGCTGGTCATAGGTGATGTTAAAGTAATATGACTCATTTTTTATTGACATACTGAAACTCACATGTAATCGAATTCCCATTAGAGTAGTTCCCTTCATTGACTATTCATTTATTCCAAATATGCTGCCATTCCTTAACACTGATCATCATTTATTAAGTGCCTACTATGTGCCAGGCACTATGCTAAATATAAGGGAGACAGACAAAAATAGGCAAAAAACAGTCATTTTCAAGGAGCTCACATTTAATGGTACAAAGACAACAAACAAACAACCACATACAAACAAAATATAAAGTAATCTCAGAGTGAAGTGAATTAACATTAAGGTTAGATTTTGATTGGGATTTGAAGAAAGCTAGAGGAGTCAAAAGGCTTAAAAAGGGAGAGAGTTCAAGATAAGAAGGACAGCCAATGGAAATTCGCATAGGAGATGGCTTCACATTTAAGAAACAGCAAGGAGGCCATTGTCACTGGATCACAGAGAAATGTATAAGATGACTAAAAGGTAGAAAAAAGGTTAAAATATTAATAGCTTGCAAAACTAAACTAGATTTTATATGTGATCCTAAACTTCCAGTATTATATTTCATCCAATAGTTCCTAAAATGTAACTTGCTTTTTAGGGACAGTTGTGTGGTCAGTGAATAGAGCCCTGTCTTTAGAGGCAGGAAGACCCGAGTTCAAACTAACCCTAGGTCTTTATTAGCTATATGACCCTGGGTAGGTCACTTAATCCCATTTACCTCCTCCCAAAATGTAATTTGATTTTTAAAGAGTTGCCTGGGGTTACTGAGAGATGAAAGGTCTTGTCTAGTATCCCATAGCTGTAAATATCAGAGGCAGAACTTCAATTTAAATCTTCTGAAACCAATGGTGATTATTTTATTTACTATATGCCTACTACCTCTTATAATGAAGACATAAAGATAATAATGTTATATATTAAATATACTTATATATAATATAAAAATAATAATAAGAGATACCTGGTAAAGCAGGTATAGTAAATAGTAATGATTCTTATTAGCTGAGTGACCCTGAGTCTCGGTTTTTCTAAGCCAGACAAGCTCTCTTATCTTGTTCCAATTTATGGAAACTTAAATTTCCCCTTGAATAATAAGTTTTAAAGATTTGTACAATTTAGGAAAGTTAAAAGCTTTTATTTCAAGTTGAAATTTGAGTCTTTTTAGAAGTGTATTGTCATAATAAATTTCTTACCATAAATTTAATATTTAAATTGAAACTTAGCTGATTAAACTGTCCCCACTCCTCATATCTGTAAGACTTCTCTCCTTTGTGGATTCTCTAAAATAGAATTTCTTAATTTGGAGTTAGTGAATTTAAAAAAAAAAAACCCTGATATCTATATTTCAACACAATTAATGTCATTTGTAATTTTATATATCTTTTGCATTTAAAGTATTATTCTAAAAAGAGATTCTAGGCTTTCTTAGACTATTATTGGGGGAATATGAGATAAAAAGGTTTAGAACCTCTGTTCTAAAGATTGTAATCTCAATCCAATGCCACATCCTGTCTTCTCACAATTTTCAAAATAGAGATTATACATGTATTATTTAATTCACTGGACTATTGGGAGAAAACTTTTTATAAACTTAAAACTTCATATAAATGTGAGTAATTTTTCACGGTGGGTGATGTTATTTATTTTTAATTGCAAATGCTATATGAATAAGGATTTTTTTTTTTTTGCTGGATTTTACTTGAAAGATTGAGGACATGAGTAGTTACTGTCACATTTAGAAAATATGGAGCTTTTAGATTTTCAAATAAATATTAATGTTTGCTTTTAGTGTCTTTAGTAATAAATCTTTATATTTTTTTCAGTCTGTCATCAAATAACCATTACCTTTGTTCTCCTTTCTCTTTTCCTTTAAAAGCTGATCATTCAAATTGAGTTTTGGTAAACCTACTACTTCTTTCAAATGCAAAGATTATAAAAAACACAATGACTCCTTCCCAGTGACTTGTTTATAAGGGATGCTAAGTGAATTCATCTTCCACTCTCTATTCTAAAAGGCTCATTAGCTAAATCTCTGAATGTTTCTTATCTTTGCCATTTCACTTTCAATTAATCCTTAGATCTTGTATTCATACTTTGCTATGTATTGGTAATTGTTCAAACTTTCTCAGCTGGAAAAAATCCAAGTTTCTTTAAAAAATAAATCTAAGGAAAATAAAAACTGATTTGAAGTTTGGTTATATGCAGAAATCACTTATAATGCAGGTTAAATTATGTCCTGTTGTGCGCTTAGTATTGTAACAACATCTACCTCACTAGAAAACAGTTTACTTACAACATAGTTATTTATCTTTTCTCCCAGACTCCAGTGTTAAAATGAGATCCTACTGTAATTATAGCTATCATACTATAATTGAAGTTTCTAGTACTGGCTCATGTGCACACATGTGTGCACATGTGCATGTATACATTCAAACACATACACAAAGAATACTTATTCCATCGTTGAAAAGCAATCCATAATATGTGATTAATATATGTATTTATTTTCAGTAAGACCTTGCAATTTTTCTCCTTATATAATCATTAAAAAAAAATTCTCATGTAATGAAAACAGATGGACTGCCTGCGTGATACATGGATACCTTTGGAATTCTAAGGGAGAAAAGGAGAGAAGTCTCTTGTTCATGTGGAGAGTGAAAGAAAGAAACATGGCCAAAAATCACTCTGGATAAAAAAGTCTAGAGGGGTTTAATCTGCAATACTCAGGTATACTCAATGCATAAAATCAAAGATCCCTTCGAAGTATGAGAGCCAAGTGACTAAGATTATAGTTTACAATGCATTTTCTGAAAAGGAGGAAAGGAAGGGAAGCCATTATTAAATGAAACATCTGCTCCAAAACCACAGCAACTAGTACAAAAATAAATCTTTCATGCTTGGAGACTATCTCCTGTGTGGAGAATTTCCTCTTTGAGGAAAACTATCATTATATTGGTACTGGTTATTTTTAAAAACTATAGTTCTTTTGATAGTGCAGAAGTATTACTAGAAAAATTTAACTGTGAAATCAGACTAGAACTTATAGTGTGTTAAAATCTTTACTGGAAAATGAATATTATGTCAAAATGTGAATTTCAAGAGCAGATGCTAAAATATTTAAATTGAATCCCAAGTTAGTGCTGCAAAAATACAGATTTATGCACTGTTAAAAGAACCATGTGAATTTCCAAATCAGAGAAACAGAGCTTGAAAGATTGTTAAAAACAACAATTTTGATACTAAATGAACTCCCAGAAAATGCAGCAGTCTTTCAGGCTAAAAGAAAGCAAAAAGAAAAAAAAAATTAGAATGGAAAAATCAAAATGGCTTCAAGTATTTGACCCATATGGAATTATGAAAAACATTTCGGTGGCAAGACAAAAGCTCTCTTGTTCAAGCACTTCCAGGGCTGCACTTTCTCTAAATATATCCTGTGAAGAGTGTTTCATTTCTCCACCCCTTTGCTAAACCAATCACATTTTAACAAACAGTGCTGGCTCCCTTGGGACAAGCAATACAGAGGTAACAATGCCCTAGTTACAAGACTTTAAAACATTTGTTGAGAGCAAATAGCTTCTATTCAGAGCTACAGTGCCTCTTCCACATGTTATTTTGGGAGGAAGAAATAGAGAGCAAACAAAACTGTTAATTTTTTGAAAATGCAAAATCTTTGCATATCTTTAAAAATACTAATTTTTATGTGTAATTTAACCATCTATAAAATAAGAAATAAACATCTAGAACCAAATACCACCTCTTCTGATGTTTTTAATTGTATAAATCCACTTTTTTTTCCCTTTTTTTCCGTTGCACTCGGTTTATAGTCATGACTTCTTGCTCAACTTGCTTCCTGATAGACTTGTTCTTTGTAGGTTGTGACCAAGTGTCAACTCATTTGGTTTACTGCCACTTTAAAACCACCTCCCAATTGGACAAATACAGCATTGTTTTCCTTTTGAGAATTCTGAGGCTGTGCCCTTGATGTTTATAAAAGAGGCAAAATGAATTTTAAAAAACTCTTTTTGGATATATTCAATCTGTCAATCAGGAAAAATGATCAGGAATGCAGAGAAAATGTTGACTCATGTTTTCCTTTACATAAACAGTAGCCTCGTGACTGCTTCACAGCTCTTAAAGAACAAGGAATTTATGCTGCAGAAATGCACATTTAAAGAAGTCTAAACTAGGATTTCATTCTTTAGTGTTTGAAAAGTATCCTATAACTTTAATTTCAAGATTCAGCCTGATTGTTAAGCTTTAGTAACAAGATGAAAAATGGTAATAGGCTCGTGAATTTTGATGGAAAACCTGTGCTAAATTATCTCTCCTTGGCTCCTATCACCACCCTAGCCTCCATTAAAAAAGAAACTTCCTGGCAGTTTAATAATGCCTTTACCTTCCATTATACAAAATAAAAGTTGAGCAGCAATTCCCATTGGGAGTTTATGGTATGTTATACCAAATATAGGGAAAGCACTTTGCGAGGAAGGCATTTTTCTTCCTTTCTAATACCTATCAAGCACATGTGGCAACATGGAAAAGGGAAAGAAACTGATTTCAACTCAAAAGACTAGGACTTCATGACCACTAGCATCTCATTACCTCTCCCTGTGCCTTGGTTTCTTGTTTTGTACAAGGAGAGGCTTGAAATATCTTCCCTAAAACTTTGTATCTAATTGCCTTTTTTTGTCTCAACCCTTTCTCTTCCTCTTGCTTCTACTCATTTATATTTTAAGCCTTGAAAGACAATATTAAGAAGATACAAGCAAGAAGGGAGAGAGAAAGGAAAGAAAAAGAAAGTTCACATTTATATATGTTCTCAGATTTATAATGAATTAATATGTAATTATGTGGCTAGAAAGGTCCAGAACTAGAATTTAAATTCATGTCTTCTGATTCTAAGTCTAAGATTCAGCACTAATTAAAATTAGAGTTAAACTAGAATACAATATTCCTGTCATTCTTGAACCAGACTTAGACTTTGGATATGTTCAATTAATAAACACTTTGGAAAGTGTTTATTCAGATAGTTGACAGTATCTTTCTCCCCATGTTATTCTATTTCCTGGCTCTGTCAAAGACAGCACTATTATCCCAATTACAAATAGGGAAGGAACTCAAAATCTTAAAAAAATGAATGTTGAAATTTTTTTTACATGTAATTGGGAAAACATTATTAAATGGAAAAAATAAAAATATATTGAGAAGAAATGAAACTAAAAAGATTTGGTATGCAATGGCAACTCTTATCTGATCTAAACAAAAATTTGGTGCTAAAAACGGGAAGTGGATAAAAGAACAAACACTGAAACAAAAGTAGCAAGCCTTTTTAAAGAAATTTAATGGATGGACGATTTGCCTTAATCAGGAATACTTAATTTCTTTTCCAAGTGAAAAGATATGGCTTCTTAGGGAATCACTGATTTAAAAGATAAATTAATCTGTAAAATCTTATTAGGGAGAAGGAAGGAAGTCTGTGAACAATACTGGCTCATAAAACATAGAAAAACAATAGAAGAAAAATTTTAAAAAACTTAAAGATCCAACTTATCCAAATCATCTTAAGAGCATTTAAGAATGAAATTAGAAGAGGGCAATGAACATATGAAAAATGGAAAAATAGTAAAAATGTTAAAATTTCTATAACAAACTCTTGTCCATGAATGACAGAATAGCCACTCCACTAGAACTTTAACATCAAATAGAAATGTCATTGAAGAAAATAAAGATAAGAACAATTGTACTATATCAACTGTATAAAGAAAGTCTGCTAGAGGTAACAAAGTTTTCAGAACACTGAAGAAATGATTTTCAGAATTGCTAATAAAAGGAAAAAATATCAAATGCTTAGGGAAAAAAAAAAAGCATGAATCTTATTATGAACGACATTGATCCCAAAATGATGATTGATAGATAATATATCAGTCATTCCTGATACATATGCTTACTTTGCCATTTGTACAAAAATTTTATGCATTAATCTGCACATAAATTGTAGACACCTTTGTGGGAAGGAGAGGAAAGAACAAGCATGTTCTCCCAAATGATATTCTATATTAGTCTATATATTTATTGTTGCATAAATAACTAAAGTATTCAAAGAACACAAACTCCTATTATTTTTATTGTTTGATAGAAAAGCATTTGATTCAGTAGGGAAAAAAAAATTCCACCATAAAGTCTCTCCTTTAACAAAATGTCTACCATAAGTAATGTCAGAATTATGAAAAAGTCCTTGAAAGAGATGTAACAAAAAAAAGTTAATTTTTTTTTCTTGTGAATCAGTGTTTATTTTTTTTTATTATATATATATATATATATATATATATATATATATATATATATATATATATATATATTTTATAATATTATCCCTTGTATTCATTTTTCCAAATTACCCCCCCTCCCTCTATTCCCTCCCCCTGACGACAGGCAATACCATACATTTTACATGTGTTACAATATAGTCTAGGTACAATACATGTGTGCGAATATCATTTTCTTGTTGCACAATAAACATTAGAAAAAAAGTTAATTTTATTCAAACTTCTGATATTTAATAATACAGACACAAAATAAAAAGTTATATGCTCACCAAAGGCATTTGCCATTATCATGAAAGATGTGTAACGCTGAATCCAAATGGAAGAGTCTTTCTGCACAGATGATGAGATTCCCACATGCTTTTATTTGTGGATGCCATTGCGCTGATGGTGTCAAACTTCAAAATATTGAAAACCTCTGAAATGAGATCTTAAATCACACAAAATAGCTTGGCTTAAATTCTCCATAGAGGAAAATCCAAGTGTGACAAGAATGTCTATTGTTCAAACTATGCTACACAATTAAATGGACAATCATAGAGTCAGGTCACCACTACATAAGATCTTGGATAGACAATGTCTGCGTTTTGATGATGAGGTAGGCCCAGAATGGGATGAGATTGAGCTTATAGAGAGGGAAGAGAAAAGCATACAAACTAAAGATTTAGAATACAGGAGGATGGGAGACCAATCAGGCAGCGATTATAATTCATCTGAATAAGGGGGATGGATATGTGAGTGTGAGGGCAGAGATGTGCATAGACTGGACAAGACTTGGCAATTGATGAGAAATGAAGGATGTGATAGACTGAAGAGTCAAGGATAGCTTCAAGGTTGAATCTGGAAGAATAGGAGTATACTTGATAGAAATAAGAATGCAAACTATGCATAAGGGATGGAACAAAGATAATGATTCAGCATGAGAAAAAAGCAGCCAGACAGGTAGAAGGAGACCAAGGAGAGAGTATTAACATAAAATCTCAGGGAGGAGAGAATGTCTAGGAGAAAGGGTTACTCAGAGGTATGAAAAGTCACAGAGAGGTCATGAAGAATAAGTACTGGGGGGAAAAGGCCTTTGGAACTAAAGGTTAAGAAATCATCAGAGAAATCAGTTTCTGGAGTCCCAGGCTCTGTTGCAAGATGCTAAGTTATGAAGGAGGGATAAGGCAACATATGCAAATAGCTTTATTTAGGAGTTTGTAAAAAGGATATATAAGAATTAGGCAAAAGAGGTTATGGATTGAGAGAAGAATATTAAAGTTTTGGAACCATAAAGGTAAAGTAGTTATGGGAAGGGGTGTACTGGTAAAAGTTTAACAACTTTATGCAAATAATGTAGCAGAATTTAACTCTGCAAGTTATGCACTACAATATTTTTTTTCTTTTTTTATGTATTCATTTATTTACATATTTATTTTTGTTATACATGTACATTCATATTTTTTTATTAAAGCAAAAAACATGTGCATGGGTAATTTTTAACATTCACCCTTGCAAAACCTTGCGTTCCAAATTTTTTCCCTCTCTTCTCCCTACCCTAGATGGCAAGTAATCCAATATATGTTAAAAATGTGCAATTCTTCTATACATATTTCCACAATTATCATGTTGCACAAGAAAAATCGGATCCAAAAGAAAAAAAAAATGAGAAGAAAACAAAATACAAGCAAACAACAAGAAAAAAGTGAAAATGCTACTGCAAAATAATGTGTCATCTACACTCAGTCCCCACAATTCTCTCTCTGGGTGCAGATAGCTCTCTTCACAAGACCATTGGAACTGACCTGAATAACTTTGCTGTTGAAAAGAGCCAAGTCCATCACAGTTGGTCATCATGTAATCTTGTTGTTACTATGTACAATGTTCTTTTGGTTCTACTCACTTAGCCTCAGTTCACATAAATCTCTCCAAGCCTTTCTGAAATCATCCTGGTTGTTTCTTATAGAATAATAATATTCCATAACATTCATATACTATAACTTATTCAGCCATTCTCCAACTGATGGGCATCCACTCAATTTCTACTTCCTTGCCACTACAAAAAGAGTTGACAGAAACAATTTTGCACAATTTACCACTTTTTTATGATATCTTTGAGATACAGGCCTAGTAGAGATACTGCTGGTTCAAAGGATATACACAGTTTGATAGCTTTTTGGGCATAGTTCCAAATTTCTCTCCAGAATGGTTAAATCAGTTCACAATTCCACCAATAATAATGTATTGCTGCAGTAAAATGTTTGTGGCAACCTTTTCATAGTGGCTAGAAACTAGAAATTGAAGGGGTGCCCACCAATTGGAGAATGGCTGAATAAATTGTGGTATATGAATGTTATGGAATATTATTGTTCTATAAGAAATGACCAACAGGATGATTTCAGAAAGGCCTGGAGAGACTTAACCATGAACTGATGCTGAGTGAAATGAGACAGAACCAGGAGATCATTATACACTTCAACAACAATATTACATGATGATCAATTCTTATGGAAGTGGCTCTCTGCAAGAATGAGAGGATCCAAATCAGTTCCAATTGATCTGTAATAAACAGAATCAGCTACACTCAGAGAAAGAACACTGGGAAATGAGTATGGACCACAACATACCATTTCCACTCTTTCTTGTTATTGTTTGCTTGCATTTTTGTTTTTTCTTCTCAGGTTATTTTTACCTTCTTTCTAGATCCAATCTTTCTTATGCAACAAGATAATGGTATAAATATGTATACAAATATTGTATTTAACATATACTTTAACGTATTTAGCATATATGAGCTATCTGCCATCTAGGGGAGGGGGTGGAGGGAAGGAGGGGAAAAGTTGAAACAGAAGTTTTTGCAAGGATCAGTGTTGAAAAATTAGCCATGCATATGTTTTGTATATAAAAAACTATAATAAAAAATAATGTATTGCACTACAATATTTTAAGCATAATCTGCATTACTCACATTTTCTCCATCAGTTTATTAAGTCTGTAAATCAACAATAAACCAGGTCGTTATCTGAGCATTTTTTTATTTCCAAGGTGTAAATACTTAACACTCCTGAGCTATTGGCTCCATTTCCCCCCAAGTTATAAGTGATCAAAATGTTGAGTTAAAGTATAAATCATGGATTTCAATATATATTTTGAAGCCTCCAAATTTAGGAAATGAAATGGAGATGAAAACTGAACTAGATTTATCAACATTGTGATTAAGATGATATAGACAATGAACTGAACCTTGGTTGGTGAGTGATATCAAGAAAAAGAGGGTCTGAAAGTGCAAAGAGAAACAAAAAGGTAAGTTTTTTTCTAGATCCATGAATTCCATAGTACATGAGCAAAGAGGCATCCAGGATAGTAAGGAATGCAATTATCTTGATGGGCTTGGGAGGAGGTAGAGAAAGGTTTTCAGGAATCCACGAGATTTGAATGTGAAATGAAAAGATCTAATACAAAGGGAATTTGTTACCTGTATAATGTTTCTTTAAGAAACAATGGAGGGGGAGCAGCTGGGTGGTCCAGTGGATAGAGCACCAGCCTTGAAGTCTGGAGGACCTGAATTCAAATGTGATCTTAGACACTTAATACTTCCTGGCTGTGTAACAATGGAGGGCAGGACTAGATAAAAGATTTAGGTAAATAGAGATTAAAGAGTAGAGACTGGTGGCCAAAGAGGATGGTAGTCTACATAACTTTCATCTGTGAATTATAGGGTTTGCTACCTGTTCCAAATAAATAATGGTACCTCTAATTTAGCTCGTAGCCTGGATATTTCAAAGAATAGATCTGTAATCTTAGGTGAATGAGTTGAGATCTCTCTAAAACTCAGTTTCTTCACCTGTCAAAATAAGAGGGCTGTATGTGGATAATAGTTATTAATTGCAAATGGAATCAGATCCTTGCATATTGTGTATTTGATTTAGAAAACTACAAATTAACATTATCTCTGTGTATTTTTATTTATTTTGCTAAACAATTTCCCAATTACATTTTGATCTGGTTTTGGACACACTTGGTAGTTTTGGGGCAGAACTGACCATGAGTTTGAAACCCCTACCAATAAATAGAAGACCTCTAATTGCTTATTGCTCTAAATCCTATTACTAATTCAGGAATGAAAAAATCATTTATGTTCCTTTAAGACCATTAGGACTCTAATTGGAGCTGATTAAAGTTGGTTTATTCCTTCCAAGCAAAAATTAAGGTAGACTAGTTATTTTGTTTGTAGTTATTATCAAATGTGGGATAACAACTTTTGCATAGCAAATTTCTATTTTTCAAAATGGTTCATAGTTCAGATGTTTGGAAAGGCCCTAGTTTAATAAGATTATCAGATGAAATGTGTGCAATCATCATAAGCAGATAATTGCCTATATTCAAGTGTTAAAGATATTTTATTTTTGCTCACTTCCTTATGAAATTATATGGTATTTATTTATCTGATTATAAGTTGTATAACCAAAGAAAAATTTAATTTCCAGTAATGAAAGAAGGAAGCTTTTAAATTTTATCTTGTATGTCCAGTGCCTACATAACCTTATACATAGTAGGTATTTAATAAATGTTTCTTGTTGAATTGAAAAAGAAATATGCACAACTTTCTTCTGATATTAAAGGATTCATTGGGCCATTGTCCTTTTTGTGTATGTATGTTTGTTGTTTTTTTAAAAAAACAAAAAGATTTAGATTTTGGCAAGTAATATTTCCTTAAGCAAATATTTCTAAATTTTCTAAAAATCATAGTAATTGCCACTTTAAAATTTAAGAAACCCTTTAAAAGTATGATCTCATTTGAATATCAATAACTTTGAAGTTATTATTTCCCTTTTACATATTAAAATGGGGCATAGAGAAAGTATCTTTCTTGTGATAATAGGATAAGATTCTCAATCTAGATAAAAGTTTAGCAATGAAAGATAGCTTAGAGATCATATAGTCCAACCTCTTCATTTTACAAATAAGGAAAATGAGACCTAGAGAAGTGAAATACTTGACAAAAGTCATGTTTCTAGGATGTAGCAGAGGTGCAAATATATAGAGATCTGAGTCACATTTATTCGAATACATAGTCATTACCCAATCGATAAAAGATCAAAGAATATGTATGGGAAGTTTTCAGATAAGGAAATTGGAGTTCTCTATAATCATATGAAAAATTATCAAAATTACTATTAAGTTAAAAAATGCAAATTAAAACAACTCTGAGATACCAGACCTATCACATTGGCTAATATGACTAAAAAAAAATAATGATAAATGTTGGAGAGAATGTAGGAAAACTGGGACACTAATGCATTGCTGGTGGAATTGTAAACTGATCCAACCTGGAGAGCAATTTGGAATTGAGCCCAAAGGACTACAAAACTATGCATACAATCCAGCAAAACTACTATTAGGACTATATTCCAAAGGGATTAAAAAAATAAAAAGGAAAGAGACCTATGTATACAAAAATATTTATAGCAGTTCTTTTTGTGTTGGCAAAGAATTTGAAATCGAGGGGATTCCCTATCATCTGGGGAATGGCTGAACAAGTTGTGGTATGTTTGCAATGAAAATTTAATGTGCTATAAGAAAGGACAAGCAGGATGATTTCAGAAAAATCTGAAAAGTCTTACATGAATAGATACAAAATGAAGTGAGCAGAACCAGAACATTGTATATTATAAAACAGCAATAGTGTATGATAAAGAACTGTGATTGATTAAGCTCAGCAATACAAGACAGTTTCAAAGGATTAATGGCAAAAAAATGCTATTTTCCTCCAAAGAACTGATGGACTCTAAATACAAACTTAAATATACTACTTTTCATTTTCTTTCTTTCTTTGAGTTATCTTTACAGAAAATGACTAATATGGAAATGTTTTACATGATTGTATATATATATAACCTATATCAGATAGAACCTATATTAGTTAGAATTTGGAACTTTAAAAAACAACAACTCCCAAGTGTTAGAAATTGTTTTTATGGGTAATTGAAAGAAATATCAAATAGTATTTAAAAAGGAAAAGAGAAAGAATCAGAAGTGTGGTTTGAATTGCCTCTAAATCCTATTGTTTTCCAGAAGTGAAATTTGAATCCAAGCCTATTTCCAACTCTGATGCTCCATTGCTTCTCTAAATTCAAGTGAAGAAGAGAATAACTGATTTAGAATTTTACTTTCATTTTCTTTTATTCTACCTTCAACAGAATAATAAATGAGTGTCTGAGGCAAAGTATAATGAAATAATATTCAGTTATTTTACTAACTTTTTACAGAGCCATCATTAGCAGTTTGCCAAACAAGAGAATTTTGATATTTTAGTTACTCTGCTGCAACCATATGTTCTTATTTCTAGTTTTTAGGAAAAAAAGTGAAGACAGTAATTAGACATCCCAGTCACATAGGTATTGATGGAAATTGCTGAGAAAGAATTTCTTTTGAATAGTTGAAATACAAACGTTTGCAAAGGATTTCTCTACTTTGAGAATGTTTTTATATCCCTTATATTTAACTGTAGCATTAGTACTGGCCTGGAGGACAGGCTTGTTATCTGATGGCTATTGTATGGCTTACCTAAATTTAGACAGGCTCATCACAGATTAGTGGATTTTTTAAAAAAATCACAACAGGTTTTAAAGGGCAACTACCAAGGTATAGAGAGATTGATCTTGCCTATTAGGTGGAAAAAGTAATCACACCAATGAAATCAATCTCCCTGAGCTGCTGAATAAGTATTAATGATATCAAGTTTTTGTGGGATCATCAAGAATATCTTTCTCAAGTGTTCCAAATCACTACTGATCAGAGAAATGCAAATTAAGACAACTCTGAAATACCACTACACACCTGTCAGATTGGCTAAGATGACAGGAACAAATAATGATGAATGTTGGAGGGGATATGGGAAAACTGGGACACTAATACATTGTTGGTGGAGTTGTGAAAGAATCCAGCCATTCTGGAGAGCAATTTGGAACTATGCCCCAAAAGTTATCAAACTATGCATACCCTTTGACTCAGCATTGCTGTTATTGGGCTTATATCCCAAAGAAATACTAAAGAGCGGAAAGGGACCTGTATGTGCCAAAATGTTTGTGGCAGCCCTTTTTGTAGTAGCTAGAAATTGGAAGATGAATGGATGTCCATCAATTGGAGAATGGTTGGGTAAATTATGGTATATGAAGGTTATGGAATATTATTGCTCTGTAAGAAATGACTAGCAGAAGGAATACAGAGAGGCTTCGAGAGACTTACATTAACTGATGCTGAGTGAAATGAATAGAACCAGAAGATCTCTGTACACTTCAGTGTTGTATGTATTCTGATGGAAGTGGAAATCTTCAACATAAAGAAGATCCAACTCACTTCCAGTTGATCAATAATGGACAGAAATAACTAAACCCAGAGAAGGAACACTGGGAAGTGAATGTAAATTGTTAGCACTACTGTCTATCTACCCAGGTTACCTATACCTTCGGAATCTAATACTTAATGTGCAACAAGAAAATGGTATTTACACACATATATTGTATCTAGGTTATATTGTAACATATGTAAAATGTATGGGATTGCCTGTCATCAAGGGGAGGGAGTAGAGGGAGGAGGGGATAATTTGGAAAAATGAATACAGGAGATAATATTATAAAAAAAAATTACTCATGCATATATACTGTGGGAAAAAATTGTAAAAAAAAAAAAAAAAAAAAGAGACAGGCTAAAAGAAAGAAAGAAGTCTTGCTTTTAAGGCAATTAAATAAAGAAATACTGTAGTGGGACTCCTGATCATAATAAATAAGAGATAGAGAGAGAAAAAAAAAAAAAAAAGAATATCTTTCTCTCTCCCTCTTTAAAAAAAAAAAAAAAAAAAGATTATCTTTTGAAATGATTTTTGCTTAGAACCCAGATTTCCATGCCGAATGTAAATGTTAAAGATTATTAGAAGACATTAGGATAAGGAGTAAGTTAAATTATCCTGATTCCTTTAGAAAAAAAAATAGACACCCTATATTTTGTATGTGGGTATGTGTGCAAAATAAAGGGGCTAAATAACTATTGAAATTCACTGTACTTTAAAATTCTATTCTACAACTCATATTTGATGTTAAATTTGCTTTCTTCCAGATATATGCTAAAAGAATGCAAATCCCATCTTGATAATAAAAATGCTTCCTAGAAACTTGGAATACAGCTTATTTACATAGGAAGAAGGGAAGGAAGCATGGAGTAATGAAAAGAGAACTCAATATGGAGTCAGATGACTGTCATTTTGACAAGTTAGCTCATTTCTCCAAACATTAATTACCTCTTTACATAATAGGAGATTGAACCTGGTGATATGTAAAATAACTTTTGGTTTCTTAATTCTATGGTCCCAAGGGGCTAAAAGGCACTAGTATCATATGCAGTTTTATGATATCTAGATTATTAAAAAAGAGCTCTATCCTGACCTCCTTATCCCCTTTTCTTTAAGATATTCTTTCTCCCTGACACCAACAAAATTGATAACCTATCATCTATAGTTTAGAAATTGACCTTAATCAGAGTCATATTTCTAGATGGCAAATTTTAGGCTCAAAGTAATCATTTAATGCAGCCTGGCAAATTCTTTTAGCATCTGAAAAAAATTAGAGTTAATATAAAAATAATCAGGAAGTAAGAATTTGAGTTAAAATTGAAACTATAACTTAAAGAGTACTAGCATTACAGTTAGAATAATAGAATTTTAAAGCAGAAATGACTTTAGAGAATGTCTACTTTAGCCACTCCATATTTATTCCAACTTCTATTTGCATAAAATGAACTTGGAGAATTATAAAGTTAAGTGACTTCTCTAAGTTATACTTAGTAAAAGAGCTCAGGTATGTTCACATAACTCCTGGGGCCTCAGATTCCTTATCTGAAAAATAAAACATTCTTTTAGTCCACTTTGCTTTTTTAGGCTCATGACAGTTTAATCACTTACCTGAAGCACTAATGCTGGCCTGGGGGACAGGTTGTATGTCTGTCCTTGGTAAATTTGCAAAAGCAAAATGAAAACTTTGAATGCAAAAATATATTGTCATGAATGAAGCAGTACAATGCAGTGGAGAGTTCTGGACATGGGTATCAGACATGAATTTGAATCCCAGTTTTGACACTAGACTATCACCCTAGCAAATAACTGAAATTCTCTCTCACTTTTCTCCTCTATGAAGTGGGAATGATAACATATTACTATCCACCTCATAAAGTTATTATTAAGTAAAAAGTTTATAAATCTAAACACACTATATCTAAGTTGTTATTATTGTTATCATCATTATTATATTCAAGATAATTTATAGTGTTGATATGGTGGTAATGCTACATGTTTCAATATCTAGTAACTAGTAACTAAGTCTAGAAACTTAACAGACCTGATTGTTAATGAACAGTGATAAACACAAACCATTTAAATGATAAGATATTCATTCCATCTAATATCAAAGTCAACGAGAAAATATAAAGCACAAATATAAATCATAGAAATAGCAAGTAACTTAAACAATTTTCTACCTTCTAATTTTCTAGATTAGGAAACTGAGATTTTAAAAAGGGTATTCACTTTCTAAAGGTAATAAAAATGATAAATAGCAGAACTAGTATTCCATTCCAAATCCTGGGGTACCAAAACTGGATTTCCACTTGTGTATGCTGTCACTCTGAATCCCATTTTCTAATTCCAAAGCTAGTCTTTTCTATTATACCTTACAGAAGGACAAATGAAGTGGCAGAAATGGGACTATCAAGTGCCTAGTTTATGCACAAAAAACTACTATTATGATAAGAAAAAAAATAGTTTTTTCTTCTATTCAGAAGAGTTCTATTTGTATGGGTACAACCTTATGTGACTTCACAAAACCATTTTAAATAGAGGTGAAATTCCTATAAACAAACAAATATCCAGAAATAAAGGGGAGATATTGGATTAAGTAGCATGGGAGAAGGAGCAATTTCTTCCCTCCTCCTAGTTTCCCTATCTGGGGTCCAAGACTTTCATCCTTGCCTAAGACCAGCCCTAATTATATAACTCAGCCCTTGAAAAAGAAAAAAAAAAAATTCCCACATTTTTCAGAGCTGAAGAAAGATACCTTAGCAAGGAGTGGAAAACATTATTTGCTATGACCTCACTCTTTTAGCAGATAAAGTAAATATAAAGAGGAAAGGGAAGTACTTTGTAATTAGTGTTGGTAGAATAATCTTTTAGTAAATAAATGTTCATAGTCTAATTTAGAGGCAAGAGACTCCTCTCTCACAGAACTAGTTTGACAGGTGAAGCCAGAATATTTTGTTAAAAGACACTGTGAAAAAAAAGACTCTGTGGCTATATCTGCAGTTTCTGAGACTGGAGATTGTGGAAACTGATATCTATTTAAACGGAAAGGAAAACAGAATATTTTACAAGCCCTAAGGCGTTCCTCTGATTTTCTTTGACCAACTAGACAATATAACTATAAGGATTTTTTTTTTAATTCCAGAAGAGTAAATAAATATTGAAGTTGAATATACTTTAAAATCCTACTCTACACTTCTTGCTTTATGTTAAGCTTAATGGGGTGCAATTTGCTTTGTTCCTGCTGTATGAAAACAGAATTCAAATCCCATCTTGGAAACAAAGGTGCTTCCCTGGAGCTTGGCTGACAGCCTGCATACCAAGAGTGGTAACTAGGAAACCGGGGAAAGATCAGAGCCTCACCCATGATGCATCAGCCTTACAACAATTCTTGCCACGTAGGCAGGAGTGTGCAGGGTAATGGAAAATTACTGCGGGGTTTTTCTTAAAGGGACAAAGTACCTTCTTTACTAGAAGCTTCTGAGTGATTCCAGTTTCTATTCAAATCTGGAAGGTCTTCTTTATTTCCCTAGAGAAAGTCAAATTCAGTCTTCAATCAATTTCCAAATCATTATAAATCTATGAAATAGCCAAATAGTGTTCAAATGGATTTACAATAATCTTCCTTACATAAACTAAAAATGCTAAAATATTGGCTCTGATAGAAAAAAATGGGAACTACTGAATCTGTGAGGGGGACAAGTAAACAATTTCATGTATAATGTCATATTTACTGTCTTGCAACAGTTAGCATAAATGCTTAAATTATAATGACACATTTCTGACATCTACAGATGCTGTTTAATAAAAATGCTAAAAAGAAGCCTGCCAAAGTACAGAGGATTAATTGTTGCTATAAAAACTGATTTATCTATCGTCAGTGTAGATCTAGAAATAGGTAAGAATCAGAAAGAATTTAGTTTTACCTCCTAAATATTTTCAATTATCTCCTATTTACAGACAAAGATGTATATATGTTCTACTGATTTCTGTAAAATGAAAACTGGCACTAAAATATACTATATTGTATATATGATATGTATATATATATATATACACACATATATATATATATATATATATATATATATATATATATATATGTGTATATATATATATATATACACACACACACACACACACACTATAAAATATACTACAGGTCTATACTCTCAATTTCCCTTTTACCAAGCAATACTTACTATAAACCACACTTGAAGCAATTAAATTAAGAGAAATACTGGTTTTGTAAGCAGAAACCTCTTCACTTATTTTGCTTCTGAATCAGTTTGTTCTGTCTTGTGCTCCTTTGAACAACATTAAAGAAAATAGAGTTCTTTATCTCTTAATGTTCGGGCTTGGGAGTCTGGGAGGTTGTAACACACGCATACCCTCCCCCTCCCTTTTTTTCTATTATAAAGGTCTTTTAAAAAGGGAAATATCCATTTACTTCCAGCAGAATTGGAAGTTATATACCTCCAATCCTAGAATAGATTTTCAGATTGTAAATAGATACTATGTTTCTGTTGTAATTTTGGGGCAAATCAATATGCTTCTCTAGAAACTGAGCCCTAAAATCTTCCCATATTGAAACTTTTCGACTT
Source organism: Sminthopsis crassicaudata (assembly GCF_048593235.1). Lineage (NCBI taxonomy): Eukaryota > Metazoa > Chordata > Mammalia > Dasyuromorphia > Dasyuridae > Sminthopsis > Sminthopsis crassicaudata. The sequence goes on from NC_133618.1 coordinate 560,778,166, forward strand.
TTTGTTTTGTTTAGCTAAATTATGGCTTGACTTGTCCCTTAGTTTGCTACTCCTATTAAAAAAAAAAATAAGTGAATGACTTGTTTTTACTGCTTTACAAAGTTTTGTGCTTTCCTATTTATTTAGCTGTTCAAGTGTTTGAAAAGGAGGCTAAAAAAATTTGAGTCTAACTAGCTAAATCCGCCTTTTGCCTGTGTTTTGGTGTTAGTCAGAATTGTATTTGAAAAACCTTTTTTCAGTTTAGAGTAGGGACTCTTATCCTTTTTATGTCATGAACATTTTGGGTATTTCAGAATAATGTTCCAAAATGCATTAAAATGAAATCACAAGGATTATAAAGAAGGCAAATTAGATTGAAATACAGTTATCAAAATTTACAAACAACTCCTAAATCTCAGTTTACATATCCCAAGCTAAGAATCCTTGATTTAAGCTATGGGAAGAATAAATAAAAATTGGAGCTCTTAGATTAGAATTGTCCTCCATTTTAATGCTGCAAGGGAACATAATTATTTTTCTGGCAATTCTACCTTCTAAACAAATATATACGGTAACTGCGGTGGCTGTGCACTTGTGAAGTAATCTTGTATCTCTGCTTGGATACTGAAATCTGAAGCTGGCCCTACCAGACTGGATCTAATTTCTAACAATTGTTTTTAAAGTTCTGAGGAGAAATCGTAGCCCATAATAACGCAAAATGGCTGCTGCAGATAGATCTCTAGAAGGATCTGGAAGCATGCTCTTTAGATAGCAGCTGATCACTTGGACAGAATGGCTATTCTTAAATAACACATTATTTTTTAATGATCCAGGGACTTTGGTATCTGGCTCTTGTGGTACCACATTGCTGTACTGTCGGGCAGCTTTTCAGGTTCTTCAAGAAATATAGCAGGACGATGGGTCCTTTGATGGAAATATTCTTCTGATTTTCCAGATAAAATTCTAGTTCTACTGGAGATGCCAAAGAGGCTGACCAATAATCAACACTGGGTCTCATATTTTAAAACAGCAAGTGGGGAAATTGAGGGAGGAAACAAAAGAAAGACTAATTTGTATGGCAATAATAATTTTATTTTCAAGATGTTTTGTTATTTTACAGGTAAAATGGAAAGGTGGTAGTGTATATCCTAAAATTTTCTGTTGAAAATGTTGGGGGGAAAAAAGAAAATGTTGAGGATAGGGAGTAGGTATAAGGGTCTGACCAGTGGATCAGAGGGAGTAAAATGGCTTCAACATAGTTTTGGTGGTTTGGCCTTTGAAAAAAATATGGTACTTCGTGGTAGGAGTATTAGGAGTGGTAGTGGCAGGAGTAAGAGTAGTAGGAGAAGCATCTGCAACAGTAACAGTAGTAATAATCATAACTTTCATATATATCACCTTAAATGTGCCAGGCACTGTACAAAATATTTTACAATTTCCTACGTCAGATTATCTTTGCATCAACCCTGGGAAGTAGATATTATTATTATCCCTATTTTGCAGATGAGAAAAACTGAGGCAAACTGAGGCCAAGTATCTTGTCCAGAATCACACAGTTCGTGTCAGAACTCAGGTTTTCCTGGCTGTAGGTCCAGGATCTAGGCTCCATTGCACCACGTAACTGTCTCTGAGCCATAACTGGCTCTGTTTGATACAAGTCAGTAACACTGAATACGTGAATTCTAAATTATTAGACTTCACCTACTCAGAATAAAGGGCATAAACAAAGCTCGGAAGGTTTTCTTTTAAGTACTAAACAAAGACTGAACTACGATGAGCTGAATAGAGGGTAGTAAGATGCAGTCAAGTCAGAGAAAAGTACCATTCATAAAACTTTAAAATGGTGGTGGGAGGGACTTTAGCAATCATCTACAGTAAATCCCCTCATTTTTCCAAGGAGGAAACAGAAAGAAAAATGAGAATAACAAATTTGAGTTCCAAGGGTGGCTCCAGCATTGTGCAATGTACAAAAAAGGATATATAAGGCTCTTTCTTGGTCCTGCCCTTGAAAAATTTAGAATGTTGGTGGAAAGACAAGATGAATACTGTAAGAGGGTTTTTTTTTTTTTTTTTTTTTTTAATTGTTATTGTTTTTCGATTTTATTCTTAAACTCATTTGAGCCTTTCTTGATCTGGCTCCAGCCTATCTTCTTTCCAGGCTGGACTTTATTCTCCCCTCACATACTCTTATCACTCTAGTTGTAACTAAATTGGTCTCTTTCACTGTTTCCCCATCCATTACATTCTGTCTTCTACTTCCTTCCTTGGCTTTGCCCAAGCTCTCATTTTTGGTTTGCTCTTTCTTTTCACTTTCACTTTTCTTCCTCCCCACACTCCCTACTCCCCATCCAATCTATTGTGGATTAGGCCAATCTTATCTTTGTAACATCTCCATATGTGCTCTTATTCCTCCTTTGACTCCAAAACCTCTCTGCTTTTGACCTCACTCCAGTAATAGCCTGAGGGTTGATCTTCCTGCCTCACCTCTCTCCCCATTACAATCCTTTCCTAAAGTGAAGATCTGACCCTATCACTCGGATTCAGGTAAAATCCAGTATTTCTTCATCCCTTTCTGGATCAAATGTAAACCCCTGTGCTTAGCATTCAATAGGCTTCATAATCTCTCTCCCCTCCCCTGTTCTGGTTTTCTTATACTTTCCTTTGCCCCATGTACTCCCTGATATAGAGACATTTTTCTTCTTACTGTTTTGTGAACAGTATACTGATTCTGAATTTTCACTGATTGTATCCCATGTCTGGAATTCTCTCTCTCCTTATTTTGTTTCCTGTCTTTCTTCTAGTCTTAGCTAAAATTCCATCTTTTGCAAGAAGCCTTTCCTCTTAATTCCTCTCTTAATGCTAATGTTTTCCCTTTGTTGATCATCTCCATTTCTATCTCCTCTCTATATCTTGTCTACTCGTTGTATCTCCAGTAGACTGCGAGTTTTTTTTTTTTTTGTTTGTTTGTTTTTTTTTTTCTTTTTGAAAGGTTCAGTCATTTCAATTGTGTCCAGTCTTTATGATCTAGTTTAGGTTTTTTTTTTTTGGCAGAGATACTGGAGTGGTTTGCCATTTCCTTCTCCAGCTCATTTTATGGATGAAAAAACATGAGTTAAGTGACTTGCTCAGGGTCACACAGCTAAGTCAGAGCTAAGTGACTCAGGAAGATGAATCAGCCTGACTCCAGGACAAGCACCCTATCCACTGTGCTACCTAGTGGTCCTCCCTGAGAGTAGGACTTGCATTTCAATCTTTGTGTTCATAACTTTGGAGACTCATTACCAGACACATAATTGACTTACTTTCAAAGATTGTTTTGGATTCCCCCAATTATTAATATTCATACAATCACTTTGCATTTATTTTTATACAACAATATTTATCTTCCCTGTTCTCTCATAGAATGTAAGATTCTGGAGGATGACAGGTATCTCATTTAAAAAATTTTTCATCTCTATTTCCTAACACATAATAGATAACTTAATAAATATTTGTTGATAGATTCCCCTCCCACTTACTACTTTATTTATTTATATTATTCTTTTTTAATATATATCCATATGACTCATATTGGGAGAGAAAAATCAGAACCAAAGGAAAAAAATCATGAGAAAGAAAAAAAAGGAAAAAAAGGCTGAAAACAACATGCTTTGATTTACATTGTCTCCATAGTTCTCTCTCTGTATGTAGATGGCATTTTCCATCCAAAGTTCATTGGAATTTCCTTGGATCATTGAATTTCTTAGAAGAATTAAGTCTATCATAGATGATCATCACATAATCTTGCTGTTGCGGTGTACAATGTTTTCCTGGTTCTGCTTGCTTCCAGGCTTTTCTGAAATCATCCTGCTCATTATTTCTTATAGAACAATAATATTCCATTACTTTCATATACCATAATTTATTCAGCCAGTCCCCAGTTGATGGGCATCTATTAATTTTCTAATTCTTTGATACCACAAAAAGAGCTTTTTGCACATGAGGGTCCTTTACCGTCCTTTATAATCTCTTTGGGATACAGGTCCAGTAGAGACCCTGCTGGATTATAAATAGTTCCAAATTGCTTTCCAGAATGGTTGGATCAGTTCACAAGCTGAATGACTTTTTCATTGGATTCTCTAGAAGGGAGGGAAAGGTATACCTTTGGAGTATCTGCATAAAACTTAAGCAGGAGAAAGATGACCTCTGTGGCAGAGAGTAGATATCCCTCCTAGATGGAGCCAGTAGGACTTTTTTTTTGACTCCAGTGCAGGCCTCTGGGAGATTCCTATTCTTTTCATGTCTGAACCTGAGAATAGAAATGCAGTATTTATTTTCTTTCTTTCTTTCTTTTCTTTCTTTCTTTCTTTCTTTGTCTTTCTTTCTTTCTTTCTTTCTTTCTTTCTTTCTTTCTTTCTTCTTTCTTTCTTTCTTTCTTTCTTTCTTTCTTTCTTTCTTTCTTTCTTTCTTCCTTCCTTCCTTCCTTCCTTCCTTCCTTCCTTTCTTTCTTTCTTTCTTTCTTTCTTTCTTTCTTTCTTTCTTTCTTTCTTTCTTTCTTTCTTTCTTTCTTTCTTTTTCTTTTTCTTCCTTCCTTCCTTCCTTTCTTCCTTTTTTCTTTCTTTCTTTCTTTTCCTTCCTTCCTTCCTTCCTTTCTTCCTTTCTTTTTTCTTTCTTTCTTTTTCTTCCTTCCTTTCTTCCTTTCTTTCTCTTTCTTTCCTTTCTTTCTCTTTCTCTCCTTTCTTTCTCTTTCTTTCCTTTCTTTTTTCTTTCTCTCTTCTTTCTTTCTTTCTTTCTTTCTTTCTTTCTTTCTTTCTTTCTTTCTTTCTTTCTTTCTTTCTTTCTTTCTTTCTTTCTTTCTTTCTTTCTTTCTTTCTTTCTTTCTTTCTTTCTTTCTTTTTCTTCCTTCCTTCCTTATTTCCTTCCTTCCGTCCCTCCCTCTTTCTTTCCTAATTTCCTTTCTTCCTTCCTTCCTTCCTTCCTTCCTTCCTTCCTTCCTTCCTTCCTTCCTTCCTTCCTTCCTTCCTTCCTTCTTTCCTTCCTTCCTTCCTTCCTTCCTTCCTTCCTTCCTTCCTTCCTTCCTTCCTTCCTTCTGTTCCTCCCTCCCTCCTTCCCTCCTTCCCTCCTTCCTTCCTTCGTTTTTTTTTTTTTTTTTCTGAGGCAATTGGATTAGTGATTTGCCCCAGGGTCACACAGTCAGGAAGCATTAAGTGTCTGAGTTCAAATTTGAACTCAGGTCTCCTCACTTTAGGGCTAGTGCTCTATTCTTACTGTAGGGCTAGTGCTCTATCCATTGTGCCACTTAACTGTCCCCCCAAAGCAGTATTTTCTAAGGAACTTGTTTTAAAATTCTTATACCTCTCCTACTTCCTTAGTGGGAAGCGGATTTTAAAAATCAACTCCTAGGAGAAAAGCTTCTAAGAGTTGGAATTTCCAAAGCTATTCAAAGTCTATTGTCACTTAAAAGGGTTGAAACATAAAATATTCATCCCATTTGCTGCTTTGGATACCAGCTATTTAATCTGGAAGATAAAACAAAAACCTAGAGCTGTTTTCAGAATATCAAAGTGAATCTTTGATAACATGAATTCTAATCTGATACTAGTCCAGGTGAAGCTTCGAAAAATCCATTACAATGCAGGAGATACTGAATTGATATCAGTGTTACATATTTTGGAAATTCTAGAAAAGCTTTACTTTGAGTTTTTGAGTTGACTAAAAGCAGCAGAACAGGATAAGAACGATTTCCTTAAAGAATACAATTCCAGAATGCCAACAGCTGTCCTACAATTCTTAGAGTTCAAATTCATAAACTGACTATCTAGGCTAGTGGTGAGATTCTTTGTAAACAACTAGGACTTCCATTCTTTATTGTTGTTCAGTTGTTGTTTCCCTCCTCTCAGACTCTGAGACCCCATTTGGGGTTTTCTTGATAGAGATACTGAAGTGGTTTGCCATTTCCTTCTCCAACTCATTACACAGACGAAGAAGTTTAGGCAAAAGAAGTGACTTTCCCAGGGTTAAATCAAAATTGAACTCAGAAAGATGAATATTCTTACTTCCAGGTCTAACAGTCCTTCTATTTCTTCCTCACTTAGCTGCCAAGACTTCTTTCTCAAGAAGATAAGTGAGATTGCCTAAAATGTAGTGTCCATGCCAGACCTGGTCTTACCAGATATATGAGGATAGTTAAGAGCTAAAAGTTTTATCTTAAATTCTTTTAGGATGAGAAAATAATTTATATTAATTTTTAAAAATAATAACTTTTTATTTTAAAAATACATGCAAAGATAGTTTTCGTCATTTATTTTGATACGTTTTGCCAAAACTCTTGTCTATTTTCATTTTGAGTATTCAGTAAGGTTTAGATATAATTTGTCATCATTTATAGCAGTAGTGATTTTAAATTAGCTATATAGTTGTTATACAAAGACTTAGGTACTAAAGAGGTACCCATCAGTTAGGAAATAGCTGAACAAAATATGATGTGTGAATTGTGATTTAAAAAACTATTGTGCCAAAAGAAATAATGAAAAGGATTGTAGAAACAGGAGAACTATTTAAACAGTAACAACATTGTAAAGAAAATACATTTCAAAAGACTTATTGATGCCATTGACTAACCATAATTGTAGAGGACCTGTAACAAAACATGTTACTCAGCATCTGACAGAGAGATGGGAGACTGGAGGCCTAGACTGAGATACAGATTTTTGGACATGGCTGATGTGTGAATTTTGTTTTGTTAACTTTTTTATGCTTGTGGTTATAAGGGATGGGTTTTGTTTTTTTGTTTTGTTTTTTGGATATGCAGGGATTTAGGAGGTAGAGATTAGACTAATGATAGAGATGTTAAAAAATATACAAAAAGAGAACAGAAGGTGGTTTAGTAGGAAACAAAGACAAACAGCAGCTTTGAAACTTGAATGTTGAATTTTAAAAATGATAGATTTAGGGCTTCACGTATAGCCTTTTTTCTCTTCTGTATATATGGAAATATTCATTTGTTAATGTTTTTCAAGTTCAGAATAACAAAAAAAGGCATTTGAGTGTGTGTGTGTGTGTGTGTGTGTGTGTAAGTTGTAACAGTAATTTTTGGTCAATTTTGCAATCAACTAAGCACATTGAGGCAATTTTCTGAATAATAGAGAGAGACCCAGGATTGGAATTGTGCCTGTGTTGAAATCTCACCTCTGACATGTGCTAGCAGAGTGACATTGGGTAAGTCACTTAACTTCTCAGTTTCACAGAAAATACTCTAAACTGATAACTGGCAGAACAGTTATATATTTAAATTGGCATTTGGAGTTTCTTTAATGGTAGTTCTCTTCATCAGTGAAGTCAGGTCAGGACCAAAAAAAAAATTACGTTAACTAGTTTTCTGGTTAGTTCTCAGTAGGCCATGGAAGAAACCTTAAAATTGTCTATTTTCTTTCTCTTTACCCTTCTCTTCATACTTTCAGTTCATTTTAGTAAAATTATATCAACATTTTCAACTAATTTTTTTAAGTGTCAAAGATAGTTACCAAAATATTCTCATGCATAAAAAAATGTATTTAAAGTTATTTGTCTGATAGAAGAATTATTTCAACAATTAGATTGTGGAAGCTACAACAGAGTTTGTTAAGTCAGACAATAACATTTCTTAAGCTCCTATTATGTGCCAGGCTTTGTTTGAATAGTGTTGTACAATTTGGAAATATACCCTAAAATAAAATGCATTTTGCTTATCATGTATCATACTGGGAATTTGCTAGATGAAAAAGCAAAGACATTTTTATTTAGTTAAATTTTTAAAAGTTGGAAGAATTCTTGTGGGCTTATACTTTTAAACTTGTTAACTAAATATTAATTCCTAGCTATAATATTTATTATACACAGACCTGAGAACACAAAATCAAGTAGAATATTCTTTTTTTTTTTTTTTCCTCCTGAGGCTGGGGTTAAGTGACTTGCCCAGGGTCACACAGCTAGGCAGTGTTAAGTGTCTGAGACCACATTTGAACTCAGGTCCTCCTAAATTCAAGGCTGGTGCTCTATCAGAATATTCTTATAATACATGGGAAAAACCAAAGAGTTCAGAGGCTCAAGAGCAAAAAAGAGGGGATTTGGGTAGGGCGATAATAATAAAGGTTCTGGCAAGAAAGATTTTTGATAAATATAATGGGCAGCATTAATAGACCTAGTGCATAGAAAATCAAAAGTTGCTTAACTTGGAAAAGTAAAGATGGAGGAACAATCAAAAATGATTGTTTTTCTGTTTTAGTTGAATATGAAGAAAAAAGTTCTCAGGCATTTTAGCCAAAATGAAGTAAAAATTAAGTAAAAGCTGAGGCACCCATCACTAAAGATGATAGTCGGGGATGATATAAGAACAATAAAGATGAGGTTCTTGATAGAGAACGGTTTGAAAGCATTAACTTATTTTCCTTGGTGGGGGAAGGGAGCATCTTTGACCATCCTAGGTGGACTTTTCTTCTAGTAAGTACAGTCCTGACCTTTACATGCTATCTTAAAAGGGAAAAATAATCAAGGAGAAGAGGAATTCTCTAAGCTCCTTCCTTTTGGGTCAAAGACCTAAGTTTTAGACTTCAGAGAAGTCCTCATTTATCTAATTCTGGTCACATGATAGGTTTATTGTCTACTAGGGAAAAGAGTAACTATGAGGTTTTGATTGTGATGTAGGAGTTAAAAATACCTGTTAGAGGGTGGGAACCAGACACTCCTTTTAAGCTTAGTCCTTGAGACAGCATTATTCTCTAAGTGTGGCTTTGTCATTCCATAGTCTCTTTTATCTTGGAATCTCCCTGCATTTTTGCAAGTAGTCATTAATTAAAGTTCCGGAAACCTCTGAGAAACCGGTTTTAGGCTGAGTAATTACTACTAATTTTCAATGACTTGCCTAAGGTCTCACCAGTGAGCAGGCAGGGACTTAAACAGTCTTCTAAAAAGAGAAAGCTGTGGCTGTCAGCTCCAGTTCTAGCTACATATAATACCACAAACACATATCTAATCGGCAGTATTTTATTTCAAATATGTTGCAATTAGAGCAGTCTGGCTTACTAAAACTGTTTTACAAATTCCTGCTAGTCCTCCACCTAAAAGATTGAGATTAATAAAAATAGGGAAAAATTCTCAGGCTACAGTCCGTGAACGGATTCCTTCTACTTTATCCATAGAACTGGAATTTGGCACACAGGTCCGGGAGAGAAGCTTTGATCTTGGTTAATGCCACATGAACATGGGCCTTCGATTAATTTTGCCTTTGCTGGTTTTATTTACGTAGTTGAGGCAGGTTTATATTTTCTGCTTAAAGTAATTTATATCACAGCTCACAACTACCTTTATTTTGGGAATGAATTAAAGCCAGTGACTGTCAAAGTCTGCATCTTAAATCTAGTCCTGACTATTAAGAACCAAACTTTTTTTTTTCTAACACCATCTTAGACTCATTTGAACATGATAATAGATTTGTTTTTGACTTTGTTTTTGACTCTATTCTATATCTGTATGAGCTGAAATAATTAAGCTCCATATTGAAAATGAGTAGAAAAGTATGTATTTCATCTATAACTAAATAAATCTATATGAAAGAGAAAAAGGTGTGTTTTTGATCCACATTGGAACTATATCCCAGCTCTGTTTACTGGGGAATGAATCCCTTCCGCCCAAATCGCAGGATAAAAACCTCTGGGTAAATGCACAGTCTGTCAGGTTTGTACAGATGTTGCAGAGAGCAGGGGAAGAGGAAAGGATCCTGATTAGAAAAAGGCAGAGAAATAGAAGGCACGGGAAAGCAAGTCCGTGATGAACGTTTTTCCCCCAGTGGAACAGAAGCCAGGTTAAGTGTGGGTTGGTCAGAGGATGCATCTCCAGGGACCCTGAGCCCTGGTGGCAAGGATAATAATGACGACTAGGGGATATACTTAATAAAAACAAGACTTCCTGGCTACCCAGTCATTTCACTATTTGCCCAATTAACGAGCCCTCCCTTCTCTCTCCCATTTTATATTGCATGTCGTCCTTTGAACAAAAAGCTTCAGGAAGCTATATATACAGCATGTTATCTTCTTTTTAATATGCATTTCCTCTATACATATGGCAATTTAAGAGAAATCCCGAAATCATAATAATTGGGATAACCAAAAATAAATAATATTGATAATTAATTAAAAGTAAATAATATTATAAATAATAAGAAGAAAAATAACCAAAGATGGCTGATTTTTGTTTTCCCTTCCTGCCTCCTCCTAAAGCGGACGGACGCCATTTTCCCCTTTCTTCTCCCTCCTAGTCCCGATCATGTGACCTGTTGCTGAGGGAAAAGATCGTTCTGCCGCAACGCGTAAGGGAGGCCTGGAAAGAGACAAGCTGCTGCCCTCTAGTGTCTGGAACTCGCGTGGTTTTCCTGCATTACGCACTTCCTTTTCTGGTAACCTCAGTAAAACATACACACGCACGCACGCACACACGCACGCACGCACGCACGTACCCACGCATCTCCCCCCCACATTCCATTTTTTTTAAAATGTATTTTTAATATACATTTTAAGGAGATTTTTGACTTCCAAATTTCCTCCCTCAAACCCCACCCCATCCATTGGGAAGACAAGAATTATATCAATTATACATGTAGAATCATACAGAACATATTTCTGTGTTAGCCATGGTGCTAAAATAAAAGCAAGAAAAAGTAAAAAAAAAAAAAAAAAAATTCCATCATGATCCCTTTAGAATTGTCTCGGATCCTTGCAGTTAACTGTATTCACTGATCTGGTTCTGCTTCCTTCAGTCTCCATCAGTTCATTCAGGTTTTCCTGAATCATCCCCCTTGTCTTTTCCTACATAAATGCACATGTATACAAACATATCTACACCCATAGGTACATAGGAAATATTATCAAACACTTCGCAATTACATATAAAAATTATCATTCATTTTTAGAAATTTTGAGCTCCAAATTATCTGTCTCTCTAGCCAGTCCTCAACCGGCTGAGAAGGCAAACAATATGATAATGATTATTAATGTAAAGTCACGCAAAAACACATTTCTGTATTAAACATGTAAAAGAAAACATATCCACAAAAATCCTAAAATTAAAAAAAAAAATAGAGTAAAAAAAGTGTGCCTCAGTGTGTGCTCAGAGAGGATCAGCTTTCTCTTAGAAGGTGGATGGCGTTTTTTTTTCCATCATGGGGCCTTTGGAATGTGTGGGATCATTGTCTTGATCAGAATAAGCTAAATCTTTCAGTTGATTATTATTATTACAATACTGGTGTTATTGTGTATAGTCTTCTACTGGTTCTATTCATTTCACTGTGTATTAGTTCATTTAAGTCTTTCCAGGTTTTCCTGAAACCATCCTGCTCATCCTTTCTTATAGTACAATAGTATTCCATCACAATCATATTCCACAGTTTGCTCAACCCATCTCCAGTTGATGGGCATTCCCTCAGTTTCCAATTCTTTACAGCATAAAAAGAGCTGCTATTAATATTTTTGTTCATAGGGGTCCTTTATTTATTTTTTTATTTGGTCTCTCTTTGGGATACAGACCTAGTCGATCAAAGGGTATAGTTCCAAATTGTTTTCTGGAATGGTTGGACCAGTTCACAACTTCACCAACAATGCATTAGTACATCTATTTTTCCACATATCTTCCAGCATTTATCATTTTCCTTTTCTGTCTGTTAGTTAATCTGATGAGTGTGAAGTGGTGCCTACAGGTGTTTTAATGTGCAATTCTCTAATCCATAGTGATTTTGAGCATTTTTAAATGATTATGGAAAGCATTGATTTCTTCTAAGAACTGCCTATTCATATCCTTTTATAATTTTCCAGTTGGAGAATGACTGTCTTTCTTCCCTCTCTTTTTTTCTTTTCTCTCAGTTTCCAATATATTTGAAGAATGAGACCTTAATGAAAAGACAAATTTGTTGTTATCCCTCTCCCCAATTTCCTGCTTTCCTTCTGATTTTGAATGCATTGATTTAATTTGTGCAAAATCTTTTTAATTTCATGTAATCACAATTATAACAGTGAGGTGGCATAGTGGATAGACTTGTCAGAGTTGGATCAGAAAGACTTAAATTTAAATTTAGTTTCAGACAATTATTAGCTGTGTGATTCTGATCCAGTCATTTAACCCTGTTTGCTTAGTTTTTTCATGTGTCAAATGAGCTGGAGTAGGAAATGGAAAGCCATTTCAATATAATTTTTAATAAAACTTCAAATGGGATCACAAAGAGTTAGACACAAATGAACAAGTACATTTTACTATTCATGATCCTTTCTATAAAATATAGATTTTCTTAATATCTTTCAGTTATAGGAAAATTTTTTAATTTCACTTGGAAAGAATAAAATGTTTAGTCCCATTTATTTCTATTACACTCTTTACCCTGGGTTGTAAAACTGCTGTACATTTGAAGTAATCAGCTGAAGACATCTCAGACTTATTGCATTTAAATTATGCAGTGGTATTTTGAGAGTCTTTAATTACTAATGTTAGTTGGTGGGCTTTTAAAAAGGGTTGTCCTACTTTCCAAGTATTGGATAATGACCATGGCTAATATTCTGTAACATTTCCTTATATACTTACCGTTATGTGTTTCTCATGGTGGTTAATAGCAGCTATAAAATAACAATGAAATGAAACATAATGATGATATCCATCCTCAAGGGTGTAGTATTGTGTAATTAATTGAAAATGTTTGAATAATTTGAACTTTTCTAACAGTCAAATACCCTATGTCATGAATTCCTGAGGAAGGCCTTCAGCACATTGGGAAGAGCCCATGTGGAGAATTTGCCATGGGGCAAGGATTTGGATTGCACAAGGTGGTTAGGTATAGATGGACTGCAATCTGTATCATCAAATGGAGTATCCACAATGATGAGATTCTAGTTTTGTCCAAAAATATAGGATCTCTTTATTAGTTGTCATTATTCTTATAAACTAGTTTGAAAAACAGGTAGGTAAGTCTTGATTAATACAAATAATGAACTCCCCCTAATTGGTCACATATATTCCAATTTTTATTATTTAAAGTTATAATTATGTAAAATATGGTAACTGATTCTAACCCACTGGAAATATGCAGTGAAAATTTGAATAATTTAACAAATTCACAGGACTCATTATTTATCCTAATTGGATGTGGCTATATAATGTTTTATTAGTAACACATTGTATGTGGGTTTTTTTTTTAACGTTTATTTTATATCTGAAATGTACTACCACACTCTAGTAATCTCACAGATGCAGGTTTTCCCTGCAATAATACACATCATAACCATCTATACTTGTTTATCTTACTTAATCCTTACTCATATCTAACTGCAAGTTCAAAAGAGGATGTTTACCTCATTGACCTCATTCCCTTTTTTCTTGACATGATGAGAATACCAGAAAAGAGCATGGCCAATCCATCAATTTCTTGTTCTTGCCCCATGATTAGTCTTATAATTATACAATTCTTGATGATATCCTTTAAATTATCTCTCCTTGTTTATTGTAATCTGAAACATGTCATATAATGACTCTTCTTCTTCCCTACAATTCCTAAGATACTATGTAAATAGTAAACATTCAAATGCTCTGTGATTAGCGGGCACACACACACACACACACACACACACACACACTCTCCCTAAGCTTTAGTTCCTACTTTCTATCATACATTTCCATAACCCTGGTAAAAGAATTGTTGTTGTTGTTTGTCCTTAGTTCTGGAAGAACACCCTGACATTGGGGAGGGGATGCTGTAACATGCAAGTGAACTGGGTTTAAGTGATGGAGGGCTGGACAAGGTCACCTGCCTCACTTCTCCTCCAGAGACATCTGAGTCCAGTGGCAAGATATAGACAGGAGATGACTGGAAATGGCTCTGGATAAGATGGGAGACCTTGGTCTTTTTAAGCTAAGGTCTTCAGCGAGTTTCAGTTTGATTGCAGACACATCTATTCAGTGATTAAAACTCTTTTATATAGTCCAAAAAAAAAATCTAAATAAATGAATGAATAAATGAATTCATAACTGCAGAGAACAGACATGGCCAGTAAGTGTATGGAGGTTACAGATACAGAACATATGTAGTCAGAATGCATGAAAAGGGTACACGTGGAGTAAATATGTGGCTTAGGTACAAGTATGGAAGACACACAGAAGGACATGTGAGAGGAAGGTACACACAAGGCTGGAACAATTCATGTTTCTGATGTTGCAGAACCATCAGTGTTTTCTTATGATGTATTATGTTACTCTGCTGCTCCCCTTGGGTGTTAAAGCTTCTTTCTTAGCTGGGTATAATGCTAATCCCTTAGTTTCAAACTGGGGTATTTGCTATTACTTTCTGCTGCCATCTGCTGGTATTCAGGGTTTTTTTTTTTTTTTTTTTTTTAATTCTTGAGGTCATTTGCATCTTTTTTTTTACCTATAGCTAGGACTGCAACTCTTGATAATTTTGAATTTTAAAACAGGATTTTAAAAAATCTATAAATCTTCATAGCCCCTAGACTATGACATTTGTACCCAGTGAGACAACCAGAAAAGTACAAATATAAAATCTTTCTATTGTTTTCACTGCTTTCCAACTGATACTTACCCTTCTCCCCCAACTATCTGAGTTTGAGTTAGAAATTCCTTAGAATTCTTTTCAAATCTTTGTATTTTCAATATGTGTGTCCCTTTAAACAGCTTCAGGATCTCACTCAACAAACCCAAATACTGTGTAGGTTAAGGATAATGAAGCTCAAAGTCTCAAAGTTACCATATAAATAATTCAGGGGCAAGAATAAAAGGAATAGATCAGTAGTTTCTGTCTTTAAAATATTGTCCAGAAACAAAATAGCTAATATTTGTTTAGAATTTAGCCAATTGACCCACCTAGCTGGCCTTCCCTCATCTTCTTTGAATTTACAGCAACTAGAGAGGCCTGAGAAAGTGGCAAGGGAAGTAGATTAGAGGGAATAGAGCCCTTGAAAAGTTCTGCTTAGAGGTTAGGAACAGTAAACATATGGCATGTTTCCTGGTCCATTGTTCCCCAAATCTATTGTTCTCTGGGTCTTTGTTTCTCTTACAACCTCCTCTCATTCATTCTTTGGATTATAGACTTTTTTTTCTTCTATTGTACCTTCTTTTCTTTTCTTTTTTTCTTTTTTTTTTTCTTTTAATTTTTTTGACAGTGTTAAATTTTATGAATGCCCAAAATGAGATCTGGTATTGTAATTGTTTGATCAACTCGGTTTTTTTTTAATTTATTAATTTTATAATTATAATTTTTTTGACAGTACATATGTATTGGTAATTTTTTTTTTTTTTACAACATTATCCCTTGTATTCACTTTTCCAAATTTTCCCCTCCCTCCTCTACTCCCTCCCCTAGATGACAGGCAATCCAATATATAATAAATGTGTTACAGTATATCCTAGATACAATATATGTGTGTAAAACCAAATTTCTTGTTGTACCTTCTTTTCTGTTCCTCTTCAGAATTACTTCTAATTCCTGCCTAGTTGATAATCTTAATTTTGTTTCCATCATAACTGTATTTTAAAAAATTATTGTTTGATGCTATCTCACTAGCTCCTTGTTTCTACTTTGCTATATTTTCAGTCATCTCCCTGGTTACCTGTCAAGAATATTTCTTTGCTAATGCCAAGTTACCATGGACATGACTGATGTATTTGTGTTGTTGCCATCTAGTGGTGAGTTTTATTTTCTGTATCCTTTCAGTAAATAGAATCTGTTCTTTATTATATGTTTCAACATGAGAATCTAATCATTTAATAGTGTACATGAAATTTATCCATAAAAAGTAAAATGGAAAGAGAGATTATAGAAAACAAAAACAAAAATCTATATTCTGGCAAACATACTTCATATTGATAATTATAATAAAAGCTATTTATGTAGCATTTAAAAGGTATGCAAAGCATTTTACATGCACTATCTCAATTAAACCTCAAAACAACTCTGTAAAATAAATGCTGTAGATATTTATGACTTGAAGTGTTGTGCAGAGAATGTTGTGTAACTCTTGTGTTTTTCAGTTAAGAGACTCCAAAGTGTACTGTTTAGAGAATTCTCATTAGCTACATTGGAAGATAAGAGTGTACTACAATATTGATTCTCATCTTATTTTATTTTATATCTACAAATATACATATT
This sequence comes from Sminthopsis crassicaudata, assembly GCF_048593235.1. NCBI lineage: Eukaryota > Metazoa > Chordata > Mammalia > Dasyuromorphia > Dasyuridae > Sminthopsis > Sminthopsis crassicaudata. The sequence goes on from NC_133618.1 coordinate 560,794,295, forward strand.
CTATCTCTATAACAAAATATACACTCCTTGAGACAGGAATTTTCCCTTTTTGATTTCCAATGTAATCCTCTTAAAATGCAGATCTGACCAGGTTTTTCCCCTTTCCTAAAGTATTCCAATCATTCTTTTACTTCTAAGATCAGATATAAAATCCTCTAGCTTTTATAATTAGGCACTATATGTTTATTTTCATTTGTATTTCCAGTGCTTAGAAGAGTAACAGTAAAACACAGTAGGTGCATAATTAATATTTATTGACTGATTGAACAGATTTGATAGTAGTTACTTCATTTCACAACTGAACTGAATTGAAGTTCATTTACTACAGAATTCATTTCATCAAGCAGTCTTCTGGAGTCAAAATTGGTCATTTCATCTAACTCTTCCTTGCAGGAAAAAAAATACCCTTTCCTTCCCTGTCCTGCCCTTAAGTTAACTTAAACAAATATACATTCTACAATTATATTCTACTATTTTTCTCTTGAGAGATCTGAAGCACGTGTCACTATTAGTCCTTTGAAGTTTTTTTTTTTTTAACTTTTTCAATCTATGAATGTGAGGTTAAAAAAAAAGCTCATAATTTTGATTTCATTTCTCTGATTAATATTATTTTAAACATACTATAGGAAGAGGCTATTTGCTGTAACCGATGGTGATTATTTTTTAAAGTAAAAAAAACAAAAAAAACTTGTAAAGCAAGTAATCAACATTTATTTGTCTTTTGTCTTAAGTTTTTTTTTTTTTTCCTTTTTAAATGTTGACTTTCCTTAAGACATACCTGTCATTGGCATTTTTGGAAGGAGAGAGAGACAATAAATACTTAAAAACCCAGAGCAATGGCAAGACTGGAAAGAGAAATAAAGTGTTTTAGTTGTTAGCTTGATGCTTTAACTCTTACATGCATACAACCTATTGTTCCCTCCTCATTCTCTATGGTTTTTGTTTGTATCCCTATAGATCCCTCCAAAGAGGATCTATCCATTGCGTTAGAGGCCATATCTTGGATATGGTGCCATACTTAGTCTATCCATCTGTTAACTCTTTACTCTTGCTACTTAAATCATTGAATCAACCAGAGTTTGCTTGATAAAGTTTCTGCCAGAATGATCATTCATTGAACAGAATACAGAACTGCCAAATACTTGATCAGATTTATAGTGTTTATTCTCTGGTTGTTCCAGACATTTTACCAAGCAAATTGTGTCAGGTGTTTAGTGATCAGATACATTCATAACTCAAAGATTGACCTGCAAATGGTCCATTCAATTGAGTATAAAAACAAAGCCCCAGAGTCTAGCCTAGTGGACTCTATAATGTGCCACTCATCGACTATTCAAAGGCAAATTTTCAGGGTGATTTCTCCTTTCTAAGCAATGATCAGTGGCTTCAGGATTAATATGATAGTGCTGTCATAATAAATGACTAGGTCTGCATCCAGGCAGATAAAATAGTATCTCCACATCAGGAACCAATGGGTAGGAATCACTCTGAAGAGAAAGGCTTTTGATTATTAAAGGGACTGTTTTGTCAATGTCTATGATTCCTATTTTAGTCTTGTCACCTCTTGAGCAGCCCAAGAACATCTGCCTGTCACTCAGTTAGTTTTCAAGCCATTAAAAGCTGCAAATCCTGGAAGAATGTCAAATACCTTCCTTTCTATCTCTTCCTACCCCTTTTGCCCTCCCCACCAATTCTCTCTCTACTGGAAATAAAATCATAGTGGCAGTTTTATAGCATGTCAGGCATTAGAGAACTGTGTATTCTGGAAAGTTGTTATTATCAATAACAAAATTCTTGGTGCAAATATCAAAGCCCAGGGTTTTGTTTTTTGTTTTTTTAAAGTAACAAATGCATAATTTCTCTGTTATTGAATAAGCATGACTAGAAAATTTAAAGTGGTACTATCGCTAGAATTATCAACATAACTATTTCTACAGATATCAAAAATGTTATCTGTTCCTGTTTGCCAGTGAATTCAGAGTATTTTTCATGTGATTAGAATCATATAGATCTCAGTATTCTGATAAGGGTGAGGAAGTATTGGCTCTTAGAAATTAAGTTTATGAAGTTCTATATGTAAAAAAATCTGAAATACCTGAAATAAAAATGGGGACAAAAGGAAAGTAAAGATGAATAGCATGACCTGAGAAAAAGAATAAAACATTTCCTCACCAGGCAGTGGATTGCTGATAGATACTGAGATCTATATACCCCTAACTAATCTTCTTAATTCATTAATTCAATTCATTAGGTACCTACAATGCACAGAATGCTATACTAGTATGTGTTGGGATATGTGTGAAGGAGAGATGAAATCCCTGCTCCTATGGAACTTAAAATTTAGTGGGAGATCCAACTCATTTCCAAATAATTATAAAACAAGGTAGAAACTGTTTTGTTCATAAGAAGTTTAAACAGAATGATTTTTGAGAGTCCAAGAAGGAAAGATAATTAAAAAACAAAACAAACAAACAAAAAAATCAACTTCTGAATGAGTAATAAGAAGGGATCCCAGAAGACTTTACAAACAAGAGCCATTTGAGGTATATTTTAAAGGCTGAAAGAATTTTCAATAAGTAAGGATGAGGTGAGGAGCATTCTAAGTATAGGAAATTGAAAAAAAGGCATAGATATTAGAGAATGTTATGTGAGTAAGGAATGGAAGTAAGGCCCATATAATTAAGAGTGCAGAGTCTATGGAGGGCGTAATGTGAGATAAGTCTAGATAAATGATCTTACTAAAGTACTAGCTTGACCATTTCACTTTCCTCCCCTACATCCTCCCTTAAACTTCAGTGGTTCTCTGTTAACTCCATGACCCAGTCTCTGGCTTTTAAAGCCCTTTATAACCCAGTCACTTTCTATGTTTGCAGTTTTATACTCTCATTCCCTTTACATACTTCATAATTTAATGAAATTGGTCTTGCTGCTTTTTGTCTATCTTAACACTCCATTTTGTGACTTTTTACTAACTGTCCACTATATATGAAATATTCTCTCTCCTCACTCTCTCCTCCTGGCTTTTTGGCTGCTTTCAAGCCTTAGCTTAAATCCCTCTTCTGTTAACAGAGAAGCCTTTCCTGCTTCTCCATCCTTAAGTAAGTTCTTAATAAATGCTGCTATTGCTGCTACTGATGAATAGTGTGGTAATGCCAGAATGTGGAAGACCTTAAATTATAATCAATAGGTTTATAGGTTCATAGGATCTAGCTATGGAAGGGACCTTAAAGATGCTCTAATTGGTCCTTAAGTACCCTCCTTCCTCCCCCCCATCTTTTTTATATATAGACAGAAAACTGAGATGCAGAGATGAAGCCACTTGCACAAAAAGTCACACAAGTAGAATCAAAGACAGGATATCAGTACAAGTTTTTTTGAATCTAAATTCAATGGTCTTTCTTCTATACAATGGTTTTTAGCAACTAGGCAGTGAGAGTCATTTCAGTGCTATGGGCAGAGCAGCCAAGAGACTATGAGAGTGGATTGAAGGACAGGGTGAGGCTCACTCTATGGGCACAAAGCAGATTAAGTATTCATAAAGGATTCTGAGATGTAAAAATATAGGTAATTATGGTCATAAAACAGAATCTCAAAGTTCAGGATTTTGGAGGTGGTGAATTATGGTCTACAGCATGTGGCTGGAATGGAGGAGTTGAGCTATTTGAAGGTAGAAAGGATTCATCCCTATGAATATTGAACCCTCTTAGACTGTTGGGAAGAAACAAAGCAGAGGCAAGACCTTGAGCCAGGCCAAATTTCACTGGAAAAACAAAAATCACCAAACCAAAGTGATTCCACTCACAATAGAATCATGATGCTGATACTTAGTTCCTCAGTTGGGTCTTCAAGGCTGCTTAGAAGTTTTTCCTTTATTCTACTTTTATTGATTACTTATCACAATCCAATAAGAGGGGCAGTGGGATTATACTGATGTATGTAGTGAGGGTAAACAACAACAGATGTGTGTGCAGGAGAATACCCCCCTTCTCCAACTCCCCTTTTTTTATACTCCCAGTAATTATGTCAACAAGTACTTAAACAGCCTCTATGTGCTATGACAATTAAGTGGTGAAGTGGACCTGGAGTCAGGAAGACTTGAGTCATATGTGGCCTCTAGCAGTATGATCTTGGACAAGTTGCTCAGCTGTCATCTGCTTCAGTTTCTCCAACTATAAAATGGGAATAGTGTTAGCACTTACCTTCCAGGTAACTGTGAGGATCAAATGAAATATTTGTGTAGTGCTTAGCACAGTGCCTGGCACATAGTGGATAGTAGCTATTATTATTATAAGTACTATCTTATATTCTATTATATTCTATCTATTATAGGAGAAGCAATATTTACATAGAAAATTAAATACTGTGTTATATATGCATGTGCATATGCATATATATGTATATACACAGATACATATCTGTATGTGCATGTATATATGTTTATATATACATATACAAAATAATTTTTATGGAGGAGAGAGAGCTTTAATAAGGGATGATGAGGTAGATCAAGATAGTATTCATATAGGAGATGGCCTTTAAGATGAACCTTAAAGAAAGTCAAAATTAGCTTGAGAGAGAGAGAGAGACAAGGAGAGAATACATTCCAAGCATAGCATCTTGATCCTTTTATTGGACAGCAAATAGAAGAACAGTCTGTTCAAAGCGACAGGAGATAAATGTTATGTACAGAAAACAGCAGGCTAGTTGGTTTGTCTGGAATGTAAAATGTGGTGAGGAGAGAAATGTGTAATAATCCTGGGAAGATGGGTTGGAACCAGCTTTTGAAGAACCAAACAAGAAGAAGAGTTTGTGTTTTCTTCATGGAGACAAGAGGGAGATACTAGATGTTCTTGAGCAAGGGAGTTAACAAGTTAGACTTGTGTTTAAGAAATATCAATTTGTCTATTGTGTGGAAGATGAATTGGAGAGAGGAGAGACTAGAGTCAGGGAGACCAATCAGGAAGCTACAGAAAAAGAAAAGGCACAAGTTTGTGAATGCCTGAACTAGGGTGATGGCTGTATGAGCTGAGGGAAGAACAAGAAGATATATTGTGGTAGTAGAATAGATAAAAATGGACAATTTATTGGATGTGAAAAGTGAGGGATATGGAAGAGAATAATAAATCTCTATAACTAAAAGCTTGATGGTGCCCTCAAGAAAATTAGGGTAGTTAGAGGGGCTTGGAGAAGAAAGTTAGGGAGAAAGACAATGAGAAAAGGAACGTTTCTGCTTAGGCAGAGTAGGTTAAGTCACAGGGATGATAAGGGGAACCGTATGAGAATAGATTGTTACTCACTTATCAATAGCAGAAGTACTTACTATTGATTTGAGCATCAGTCCTTGAGCAAGAGGGAAAGTGTTATTAATAGTGACCTTTGAGAATTTATGGGGAATAAGATGGATATCATAGAATTCAATGTGAGCAAATGTTCCAGGTTTTTTTTTATTGGAGAATGTTGTGTAATATCTCAACCCTTGCATACATACCAAAACTCCAAAGAAAAGGGGAAGAATCTCATATATTGTCCTATTCTACTTTATGTGGCAGCTTGTTTTTGAAGGAGTGGGATGAGGAAGAGTGCCTGGTGAGATTTCTTTATGGCAGAATAGTGTAGGCCTGAAGGGTTGATGTTCTTAAGTGACTTTTCTCCTTCCTGTATATTTTTGGTTTAGAATGGATCTGTATGTTTGAGGAGGTCTCATGTATGGGACCTTCCTGTAAGCTTCCAAAGTCTTGAACATAGAGACCATGAACATTTAAAGTGATAACAACTCTTTCATAATGTCATCAGGAGCTTAGTTCTTGCCAACACCTGAATCTTTCCCCATTTATTTTTCTGCCATGCCTGTGTTGGGAAGTTATGGGACCCTAATAGGTTCAGAAGAAGGTGAACAAGTAATGAGAGTATGATACATCATAAGGACATGGGAAGAAGACTTTGGAAGAAGCTGATAATTTTTGAAGGATCATTACTTGGGAAAGGGATTAAATTTGTTCCACATGGAACTTAGATGAAATAATAGCTAATATTTATAAAATACTTTAAGGTTGCAAAGAACTTTATATATGTTTAACCCATTGGAACTTCACAACAACTTATCAGACAGATACTATTATTTACATTTTACAGATGAGGAAGCTGGGGTTGAGAGAGAATGAGGCAGGGTCACTTGGTTATTCAATGTCTGAAGTAGCATTTGATCTCTGGTTTTCTTGGCTCCAAGTACCACACTTTATCTATTGTAACACTTAGTTTTCAAAGGAACAGAGAAGTGGATTTTTGCCTTATTATATGAAAAAAAAAAAAAAAACCAACAACAAAAAAAACCAAAACCCCGCCACTGCATTTTTTATGGCTCTTTAAAGTTTATAAAGCAATTTCCTCACAAGAACTTTAGTAAGGCGTCCTAAAATGGAAGAGAGCCATATGGGAGATAGTGAGTTCTCTATGACCAGAGATCTTTAGAATAGATAACCACTTGTATAGAACTGCAGAATGCATTCATACTTCAAATTGGGGTTGGACTAAATTAGGAGTTTTAAACTTTATATATTCTGATCCCCTTTATGGCAGTTTAGTGAAGCCTAAGGATTACAAAATAATTTTTTTCAAATGCATAAAATAAAATAAAATGCTTAGGAACACAAATCAGTTATATTGAAGTATAATAAATGTTAATTTTCCCATTTTTTCCTACATAAGTATTTTATTTCATTTTAAAAATATGTATACTTTTTTATGCATGAGTAATTTTTTTAAATAATATTATCCCTTGTATTCATTTTTCCAAATTATCCGCCCCTCCCTCCACTCCCTCCCCCTGATGACAGGCAATCTCATACATTTTACATGTGTTACAATAAAACCTAGATATAATATATGTGTGTAAATCCCATTTTCTTGTTGCACATTAAGTATTAGATTCCGAAGGTATAAGTAACCTGGGTAAATAGACAGTAGTGCTAACAATTTACATTCACTTCCCAGTGTTCCATCTCTGGGTGTAGTTATTTCTGTCCATCATTGATCAACTGGAAGTGAGTTGGATCTTCTTTAGGCTGAAGATATCCACTTCCATCAGAATATATCTTCATACAGCATTGAAGTGTACAGCGATCTTCTGGTTCTATTCATTTCACTCAGCATCAGTTGATGTAAGTCTCTCCAAGCCTCTCTGTATTCCTCCTGCTGGTCATTTCTTAGAGAGCAATAATATTCCATAATCTTCATATACCATAATTTACCCAACCATTCTCCAATTGATGGGCATCCATTCAACTTCCAGTTTCTCGCTACAACAAAAAGAGCTGCCACAAACATTTTGGCACATGCAGGTCCCTTTCCCTTCTTTAGTATTTCTTTGGGATATAAGCCCAGTAGTAGTACGGCTGGGTCAAAAGGTATGCACAGTTTGATAACTTTTTGGGCATAGTTCCAAATTGCTCTCCAGAATGGCTGGATTCTTTCACAACTCCACCAACAATGTATCGGTGTCCCAGTTTTCCCATGTCCCCTCCAACATTCAACAGATGATATCTTGACTTGTGCATGAACTGGATTCAAATAGGGCAAAGTTGCACAAAGTCTTTAGCCTCCTTCTCTCTTCCTGAGTCACCAAAGTACAGTGGCAAGATAAAAGTCAGGATAACTGGCAATAGTCTGGACTTCTGTGGATGACTTTGATGACTTACCAGCCTGACCAAGCTCTAAGCACTCCATAGCCCTTATTTAAGCTGCCTTTATGGCTGTTGGAACAAATTGTTCTCATATGCTCATTTGACCTGGAAAAGTCTTCACATGCTTTGAGTAGACATTCCCCTAATTCGTGAACAGTATTGAAACCTGTCAGTTACCCTCAATCTGTTTAGTCCACCTGCCAAGACAATTTACTAGGATGTGTATGCTACAGCTTCTTGGAGCCACAGGTGAGAGTTGGGAGAATCAGATGAGCAGTTCTGAAAAGGGCTCAGTAAGTCTTCATACTGGAAATGCTAGTCTTCCTGAACACCCCCTGCACCCCATATAGAAAATATATATTCTATAGGAAGTAAGTCTGTATTTAAGCCTGTATAATACTTAGTTCATTGTTTAGGACATTTACTGTAGTACATAAAAGATTCATTATTTGGGTGGGAACCTCCACAATCTTTATTCAGATTATAACCTCTTCATATGTTAATATGTAGTTTACTAAGTTATTATGGCCAAAATGTTTCAATACCTGATGGATAATGAGTCTCTATGAACTAAGCTGGAGTAGTTCTTCATAGACTAACACACATTGTGTGAAAATAATTTTGATATCCCTATTCAGTTAATTCAATTTAGTGAGTTACTAGCTACCATGATTGGATTAATAAGTTAAATGGTATAGAATTTAAGTTTGATTTAGTTAATGCTATATAATAAGAGTTATATAGGGAAAAATTAATTAACTCACCATATACTGATGACAATATTGCTTTTATTTAATTTATGGAATAGATTTGTATTGTATAAGCTAGGTCTGTTAAAAAGATTTATATTAATCTGTATTAAGAATTTGCTGTGTGATCTAACCAATTGGAAAAATATTAAATGCTCTTGGATAGGGTGAACAAATATAATAAAGATGACAATAATACCTAAACTAATCTATTTATTTAGTGATATGCCAATCAGACTCCCAAAAAACTATTTTAATGACCTAGAAAAAATAATAACAAAGTTCATATGGAAAAACAAAAGGTCAAAAATTTCAAGGGAATTAATAAAAAAAAAAATCAAATGAAGGTGGCCTAGCTGTACCTGATCTAAATTTATATTATAAAGCAGCAGTTACCAAAACCATTTGGTATTGGCCAAGAAATAGACTAGTTGATTAGTGGAATAGGTTAGGTCCAAAGGACAAAATAATGAATAACTTTAATAATCTAGTGTTTGACAAACCCAAGGACCCCAGCTTTTGGAATAAGAACTCAATGTTTGACAAAAGTTGCTGGGAAAATTGGAAATTAATATGGCAGAAACTAGGCATTGACTCACACTTAACATTGTACACCAAAATCAGGGCAATAGGGTTCATGACCTAGGCATAAAGATTGAGATTATAAATAAATTAGAGGAACATAGGATAGTTTATCTCTCAGACCTGTGGAAGAGGAAGGATTTATGACCAAAGAACTAGAGATTGTCATTGATCACAAAGTAGAAAACTTTGATTATATCAAATTGAAAAGTTTTTGTACAAATAAAACTAATGCAGATAAGATTAGAAGGGAAACAATAAACTGGGAAAACTTTTTTTATAGTCAAAGATTCCGATAAAAGCCTCATTTTATATATGTATATAGAGAATTGACTCTTACTTTATAAGAAATCAAGCCATTCTCTAATTGATAAATGGTCAAAGAAGATGAACAGACAATTCTCAGATGAAGAAATTGAAACTATTTCTAGCCATATGAAAAGATGCTCCAAGTCATTATTAATCAGAGAAATGCAAATTAAGACAACCCTGAGATACCACTACACACCTGTCAGATTGGCTAGAATGACAGGGAAAGATAATGTGCAATGTTGGAGGGGATGTGGGAAAGAAAATAGGGACACTGATACATTGTTGGTGGAATTGTGAATACATCCAGCCATTCTGGAGAGCAATTCGGAATTATGCCCAAAAAGTTATCAAACTGTGCACACCCTTTGATCCAGCAGTGTTACTACTGGGCTTATATCCCAAAGAGATCTTAAAGAAGGACCTGTATGTGCAAGAATGTTTGTGGGAGCCCTCTTTGTGGTGGCCAGAAACTGGAAACAGAATGGATGCCCATCAATTGGAGAATGGCTGAACAAATTGTGGTATATGAATGTTATGGAATATTATTGTTCTGTAAGAAATGACCAACTGGATGATTTCAGAGAGGCCTGGAGAGACTTATATGAACTGATGCTGAGTGAAATGAGCAGAACCAGGAGATCATTATACACTTCAACAACAATGATCAATTCTGATGGACGTGGCCCTCTTCAACAATGAGATGAACCAAAGCAGTTCCAATGAACCAGCTACACCCAGTGAAAGAACTCTGGGAGATTACAATGAACCACTACATAGAATTCCCAATCCCTCTATTTTTGTCCTCTTGCATTTTTTATTTCCTTCACAGGCTAATTGTACACTATTTCAAAGTCCGATTCTTTTTGTACAGCAAAACAACTTTTTAAACATGTATACATCTATTGTATTTAATTTATACTTTAACAATTTTAACATGTATTGGTCAACCTGCCATCTGGATGGGGGGAAGGAGGAGAAAAATTAGAACAAAAAGTTTGGCAATTGTCAATATTGTAAAATTACCCATGCATATATCTGGTAAATAAAAACTATTAAAAAAAAAAAAAAAGAATTTTCTTTGTTAGCACTAGCCCTCTACTCCTATGAGAGAATTATGCTGAGAAACCTTATTTTATTTTCCTTGCCCTTTGTCTTGAGTGTTACTACAACCTGTGAATACCACTGATACAACAATAGCCTGTGGAAAGTCCCAAAATACTTCTGACAAAGTAGTAGTGATTAATGGACATCTCTCTTATTATCTCATAGGAGGTCCTCCTCTCCCTGAATCAGATGGCCAATCATGAATTGCATTGCATCATTCTACTTTTAGTGCTCTTCCAAGATTTATAAAGTCACTCAGTTGATGAGCAGAGGGATCCTTGACAGTGAGGAAGACCTTGGATTCAATTGGTTAGCAACCACTGGTCTCCCTTAATCATGCTCAGACCTCTGCCTCAGTTAGTCTTTGCTGTGGATTGGGTTTTTTGTGGCCCTATATTGCTGGGGTCCATATTTAAGTTTTTTTTTTTTAAGTTAATAGTATTTTTTTCAATTATATGTAAAAATAATTTTTCATCATTAACTTTTATAAGATTTTGATTCCCCAAATTTTCCATTTTTTATGATCTCTTTGGGATACAGACCTAGTAGTGGTATTGCTAGATCAAAGGATATGCACAGTTTTATAGTTTTTTGGATATAGTTCCAAATTGCTCTCCAGAGTGGTTGGACCAGTTCACAAGTCCACAGACTTTGCATTAGTATTCCAGTGTTCCCATATCCTCTCCAACACTTATCATTTTCCTTCTCAGTCATACTAGCCAATCTTCACAGTTATATTTCTTCATCTTTGTAGTTCATATTAAAAGTTGCATTCACTCAGCATAGCATTTGAGAACTCAAAATCTGTTCTATGGTGAGACAAAAGGATAACACTTTGTGTATGAGTTATGTGGGGGATTGAATAGGGAGCAGAAGGGTGATTTCATTGGAGGGAACTTCCTGAGTAAAGTTCCTCTCCCGAGTCAGTTCAGTCCCTGAATCTGGGTTTAAAGCCCAAGAGAGGATTAAATGACTTGTTCATAGTTATAGTCAGTATGTATTAGAGACAGAGTTTGAAACTAGATCTTCCACCTCTGTCATATATTAAAGATATAAGTATACACATATTTATTCTAATACTTCAAAGGTTTATAATTTCAGTTCTATAGGTACTTATTCCATGAACACAGATCATAACCTTTGTTATGTAATTTAGTAAACTCAGTAAAATGGTTATCATTAATTTTCATGTATAAAAATATCATGCTGTGATTTATAATGACAAAATTGGCTAGTATGCTCCTCAAACAAAAGACCTACTATCCTTTTCTAGATCTGTCCTCAAATGTCATAGATTTTGAGAACATCAATGAGGGATAAGAATAGATGACTTTGGTAGAAGATATAGATATTATCTCAAAAATAATCACATTACATTATCATGTTAAATATATTTATTATGAGGATTTTAAATAATTTTTAGAATTCAAATGTTTTATCAATTTTTATAATCACTTTTCTCTTCATTTTTATAACTTTTATTCTTTTGCTGTGGAAAAAAAAAAAAAAAAAAGCTTAAAGCACTCCCTGGTTTTGTACAAGGCTGATTGCTTTGGCCAAATAAATTTGGAGCAATATGGTATTTAAATGGATTGAATTAAATCGTTTGTAGAATTTGTCATGTCTTAAGTACTAGGTTTGACTTAATTTGTTATAAGGTAGACAAATCCAGTATTTGTTTAGAGTCCCTTAGCGTTATAGCTGCTGAGCCTCTCTATGTAAAGTTATGCAAATAATGTGCAGGCTCATATTGTACTTTTCAGATGGTTTTTTCAATAGGGCTTAGAGTTTTGCTAAGTGTGCAGAAAAGCCCCTTTTGCTAAGAAGGGCTTCTAAGTAAATACTTCAGTTCTGCAGCCAATCCTGATTGTGCCTGCATATTTTAAAATGCTAATTTCACTATCGATTTTCTCACTTTAATTAACTGTAGAAATACTGTAGAAACAGTATACTATTAAAATTATAATGGTATAAAATGAATCATATAATCAATCTAAAAAATTCTCCAAACAATAGCTTGAGAAAAAAGTAAAATAGTTGACCACTGTTTTAAATTTTATGTTAAAAAGTGATAGTATTTCTTTGGGAGTACTGCAGTTTTCTCCCCATTAACACTCCTTCCCCCATTTCCCAATTATGCACAACATAGTCTATTCTTATGCTGAGAGGTTCTCCCCTATTTTTATACCAATTGATTCAGGGAAATGAAATTTCATTTTCTAGATTTAAGTGTTTTAGGCATGTAGATGATTTAATAAAAAGTATCCTGGTAAATAAATTTAATAAACTAAAAAGATGATACATTTGTTCTGGTTTTAGATAGATCTCCTTTGGAATCACAGTTGGGATTTTGTGTGTGAGGAGCGGACAATAGGTGATTATTAGCCTATTGACACCATGTTCTAAGTGATTGATTCAATCATGGGCATTTAAAAATGATTAATTGAGTCATGGATGATGGAGCTCTGGACTACATCTTTGAATATCCTTGGATTTGGTTTTTAAAAGGAGTGGAAAAATCTGGAAAAAACAAAGAGAGAGAATTTAATTTAATTTTAGAAAAATTATCTTGACTTTATGGGCTCAGGACCAAATATTTTATGCTTTGCATTTTTTGTGGGGTAAAATCAAGGTTATACTGTAGTACAATCAGTCCTTCAATAAGTATTCATTAAGCATTTAATATGTACCAGGTATTACACTAAGCGGTAGGGATGCAAAGAAAGGCAAAATTTTTTCCCTTGCTGGCAAGAAGCTCACCTTCTCATGGGAGGAGACATGTACATACAAAATGTAGACAGAATTGAACCAATAGAATGTAATTTCAGAGGGAAGATCCTGAGGGATGGGAAGAAAGGATCCTCTCAGAAGGTGGGATTTGGGCTGAGTATTTTGTAAGGGAATTAAGAGGGGAAGATTAGAAGTATTAAAATTTCAATGCCAAAGAGAGGACTTCATATTTAACTCTGGAAATAATAAGTCAGTGGAGCTCATCTGATCTATATTATTAGCTATATCCTATACACAGGATATGAAGGCCCTTTTACCTTTTCTATAAAGATGTAGATATGAGACAAATTATGAAGTTTTTGAGAGTGACTTTGGAGAAACCACTGGAAGAATAAATTGTGAGAAAGACTGATCCTAGTCTGTATATTCCCAAAGCTAGGGATTCTGGTAAATGGTATCTCAATGATAAACAATTTCTTTTCCCTTTTCCTTCTTAAGAGGTCAAGGTATTCTTGTTTTGTTTGTTTTTTGTTGTTGTTTTTTTGCCAAACTCCCTGATCATATTTAATTTTTGAAAGGGAAATGCTTGTTGAGGAAATACTGAGCCAAGATCAGCAAAGAATATGGCCCAAACCAGAAACACTGAACTTTGTAATAAGAAATTTTGGAGATAATCTATTTAACTACCCTCATTTTACTGAGAAGGAAATTTAGGCTAGAAAGCTTAAATGATTTATCTACAGTCATCCCTAATTAATAGCAACAGAGACTTAACTAGGGAAAAACAGAATTTTGTTCTGGGGGGAGCAGAGAAGCTTCCTCTGTTGAAAATGTACTTCCCATGATGACCACTATCTCTAGTCCTCGATTTGAGATCATTCATCAATTTGAGCCACTTTATGGCAGAACTTCCTTTGGGGTATACGATCATATCAAGAAAGGGAATGTCTTGTGGTTAACATATTTCTGCCAGTGATAGATGTAGGAATCAGCAGCTTGTTGTAGAATCAGTCCATAATATGTAGGAGAGGAGAATTAGGATTTCCTAATCCCACTTCTTTCTTTCCTACTATTTTGCTCATGTTTGCTGGAATGAGAAATCATTCTTTCTCTTGGGCCATTCAGACAATCAGAACTAAATGTATCTGGTTGATTGCATTAAAATGATTGCATTAGAGAGAGTCACAAGATCTCAGAAGTGGAAGGGTCTTAGAAGTCAATTAGTCCACCCCATAACTGAATAAGAATTTGTTCAAAAATGTCCCTGACATTTGGTTATCAACAAGCATCAAGTAAGCATTTATTATGTGCTAGGTTCTGTGCCACGCCCTGGGAATACAAAAATAGGTAAAAAAAAATAAGCTTTTCAGCCTTAAGGGATCCATATTCTAACTGGGAAGACAATTTGTAAAGAACCAAATACATCCAAGATCTATGTTGGGTAAATTGCAGGTAAGAGTAGCGAAAAGGATCTACCAGTGGGGAGGAGAGGAGCTCCGAAAAAGGCTTCTTTTGCTTGAGGGCATCTATTGAGGAAGAATCTAAGGCAGTCCATTCTAATTGTTAGGAAGAATTGCTTCTTACATCAAACTTGAACCAGTTTCTTCTGTAACTTCTGCCCATCCCTCTGGAGCCAAGGAGAGTAAGACTAATTCCCCTTCCATAAACATCTTTTCAAATACCCAAAGAAAGTTATTATTTGTCCCCAAGTCTTCTCCAAGCTAAGCATAATAATAATAGTTGGCACTTACATAGCACTCAAAAATTTGCAAAAGTGTTATCTAAATATTATCTTATTTTATTCTGACAAGAATCCTCAGAAAATAGATCCTATTATTATTATTATTATTCCCATTTGCAAATGAGGAAACTGAAGATGATAGAAGTCATTTATGCAGTCACACATCTAAGTAAGTGTCTGAGGCTTAATTTGAACTCAGATCTTTCCTAATTCTATTCTCAAGGCAGCTTTAACCTCAGGACAATTCACCATCTAAGTTTTCCTTTTAACTCAGGAATGGTTCTTCTGGGCACTGGCTGTCAAGAACAAAGGGCCATTCACTTCTCTATGTTCTCCCTCTTGAGAAGGATCTGAGTCCTTTAAAGGCAAAGCCAGTCTGAAGCACAGAATTTGAACTCAGAGTTGGCTGAGGATAGAATAGAGTTAAGGATATAAAATAAATACTATGATAAAGAATCTGAAAGAACATTATGAAAATATTCTGCTGTCTAGTGAGATTTTAAAAGTTATGATAAGGAAAAGGGTATTAAGAGCATAATTCTTTACATAATAAATATATCAGTTTTTGTAATTCATATATTTATGACCTTTTAATTATTTTATACTTAAATATATGTAATTAATTTATACTTAAAGCATCTGATTGAATTATCTTTTTCTATTATTCTTCCTACTTTCCTATTTTTATTGCCCTTCATTTATACTTAATAATTATACATATATAATTATATATAATATAATATATATATTAATTTATACTTAAATATATTTAATTAATTTATACTTAAAGCATCTGATTGAATTATCTTTTTCTATTATTCTTCCTACTTTCCTATTTTTATTGCCCTTTTTCTACCTTAAAGCATCAGGTGAAGAGAAGAAAAAATCTTTAGGTGACAGATGGAAAGACAGATGGAAACTTAGATATAGAAACAAAAATTGTGAGGTTAAGAGAGCAACAAAAAAATACAGGGAAATAGACAAGAAAAGGGGGGCAGGAAAATATATGGAACAATACATAACATACAGATCTAGGCTAATATATATAATATACAATATTATATACCTACATATTAATAAACAAACTAGCTTGCCCACATGTATTCAGTTCTGAGACAATCTAGTTGACATCTCCAGAGAACTTTGTTCCATTGAAAAAGTTTTAATATTCAGATACTGATTCCTAGGAACCTTCAAATTTTAAAAAAATTTGAATAATTTTAAATGAATTTCAAAATAAAAATACTATTTTCTCTATTTTTGTTGTTTGCTCACTCTTTTTCTTTCTCATTTTTTTCCCTTTTTGATCTGATTTTTCTTGTACAGTATGATAAATATAGAAATATGTGTAGTAGAACTGCACATGCTTAACATATTGTGAATTACTTGCTGTCTAGAGGAGGGGTGGAGGAAGGGAAGAAGAAAAATTTGGAACTCAAGGTTTTGCAAGGGTGAATGTTAAAAACTATCTGCATATATTTTGGTAATAAAAAGTTATTTAAAATAATAAAAATATTAAATAATCAAATAAATAAATTTCAAAATTTATATTATGCTTTTAAAATACATCAATTCATTTATTTCATTATGTTTCTGGAAGTTTGACATAAAATGTACTAGGTCAAATGCATGATCTCTTTATGAAGGTAAACACTAATACTGTTTTTCTTTTCACTGCTTTTAAACATCTAGTTAACTATTTTATTTTCCTCACAAAGCTTGCAGCTTTTAAAAATTGTTATAGTAAACATCTTACGTTTATTGTTTACTTTAAAATTCTGAACATTTTCAGACAGAAATTAAGTAGCTAATTGTGTGGTTCTTAGTCCAACTTGGCGCCCTCTAGTGATACAAATTTATTTTTGATCTGAGTGGTGATGCAAGTTTCCGAGGAGATTGAACCTGATTACAGCTAGTTTCTATTTTGGAAGTTTGTGAGAAGGTATTTTGTTTGAAGCATAGAACACATTTTCACATATAAACAATGTTATAAATTATTGTTATATTTCCAGATAGCTCACAGAAAATTGTCTGATTCATAATAGAGTCAAAGTATAATTTGTTTATGATAGTAGAAATAGTTACAAATGTACAGTATTGCATATATAATTGGGGTTGAAAAATTATGATTAAGAAGAAAGATTCTGAAGGACTACAATTGGACAAAGGCACTAATTTTATTTATTTTTATTTTTTAAAAATTATAACTTTTTATTGATAGAACATATTCATAGGTAATTTTTTACAACATTGTCCCTTGCACTCACTTCTGTTCCGACTTTTCCCTTCCCCCCCTCTCCACCTTCTCCCCTAGATGGCAGGCAGTCTCATACATGTTAAACATGTTAAAGTATATCTTAGATACAATATATGTGTGCAGAACCGTACAGTTTTCTTGTTGCACAAGAAGAATTGGATTCAGAAGGTCAAAATAACTTGGGAAGAAAAACAAAAATGCAAGTAGTCCACATTCAATTCCCAGTGTTCCTTCTCTGGGTGTGGCTGATTCTGTCCATCATTGATCAATTGGAACTGAATTAGATCTTCTCTTTGTTGAAGATATCTACTTCCATCAGAATACATCCTCATACAGTATTGTTGTTGAAGTGTATAATAATCTCCTAGTTCTGCTCATTTCACTTAGCATCAGTTCATATAAGTCTCTCCAAACCTCTCTGTATTCATCCTGTTGGTCATTTCTTACAGAACAATAGTATTCCATAACATTCATATATCATAATTTATTCATCCATTCTCCAATTGATGGACATCCATTCATTTTCCACCACAAAAAGGGCTGCCATAAACATTTTTGCCCAAACAGGTCCCTTTCCCTTCTTTAGTATTTCCTTGGGATATAAGCCCAGTAGTAGCACTGCTGGGTCAAAGGGTATGCACATTTTGGTAACTTTTTGGGCATAATTCCAGATTGCTCTCCAGAATGGCCGGATTCTTTCACAACTCCACCAACAATGCATCAGTGTCCCAGTTTTCCCACATCCCCTCCAACATTCATCATTATCTTTTCCTGTCATCTTAGCCAATCTGACAGGTGTGTAGTGGTATCTCAGAGTTGTCTTAATTTACATTTCTCTGATCAATAGTGATTTGGAACACTCTTTCATATGTGTAGAAATAGTTTCAATTTCATCATCTGAGAATTGTCTGTTCATATCTTTGATCATTTATCAATTGGAGAATGGCTTGATTTCTTATAAATTAGAGTCAATTCTCTGTATATTTTGGAAATGAGGCCTTTATCAGAATCTTTAACTGTTAAAATGGTTTCCCAGTTTATTGCTTCTTGTTTGCATTAGTTTTGTTTACACAAAGGCTTTTTAATTTGATATAATCAAAATTTTCTCTTTTGTGATCAATAATAATCTCAAGTTCTTCTATGGTCACAAATTAAAGGCACTAATTTTAAAGAAAACATGGTAGAATCTCCGTACTATAATAATAAAGGTAGTTAATATTTATTTAGTGCCACTATATAAATATCCTAAATGCTTTGCAGATATTATCTCATTTGATTCTCACAACAGCTGGCTATAAGCTTGAGAAAAATTTCTGGCAAAATTCTAGGACTTATTATTCTTTTTTACTTTCATTATCACCTAATTTAAGCTGTCCAGGAAACAACTGGAAATGTGAGACTGTAAATTAAGAGAGAGGTTAAAGATGTATTAGTAGATATGAGAATCAATATCATGGAGGTGATAATTGAATCCTTGGGAGCTGGATAAGATCACCAAGTAAAATAGTATAGTGAGAGAAGAGGGTCCAAAATAGAGTCTTGGTAGATGCCCATGGTTTGTGTGTCATGAATGAAGATCTAGCAAAGAAATGGTCCAACAGGCAAAAGAATGAGAAGAGAGCCAAATAGACAGCATCAGTGGCAGCAGAGGTGTTGGGAAGGATGAGGCCAGAAAAGGACATCAGATAAGGTAATTAGGAGATCATTAGTGACTTTGGAAGGTTCGATTTCAGTTGAGTAAAGAGGTTGGAAGCCATACCACAGAGTTAAGAAAAAAATGAGAGAAGTGGAGGCACTGACTATAGATGATCTTAAGGAGTTTGATCACAAAAGGGAGGAATAATATGAAAGGATTTTTTGAGGATGGAGGTAGGGGAAAACATGAGTATGTTTGTAGATTGTGGGTAAACAGCTAGCAGACAAAAAAAAGACTGAAGATTAGTGAATAAATAGGGAAGAATTTTGTCTATCTGACTTGAAATTTTCCCTAGACATACTCTGCATATAGTGGTTACTTAATAAATGCTTTAAATCTTTTGAAAAGTATAAGAAGATGAATCAGTTTGACTATTTTCACTTCCTTTGGTTTTTTCCATTTTGTTCTGTTTCTTCTTTCATAAAATGACTAATGTGAAAATATGTTTAACATGATTACACATATGTAACCTATATAGGATTGTTTGCCATCTTGGGGAGGGAGAAAGGATGGGAGAGAAAGAAAAAAATTTGGAACTTAAATTCTTATAAAAAATGAATGTTAAATATTGTCTTTACAGGTAATTGGAAAGAATAAAATATTACTTGCATTAAAAAAGAAGAGGGATCAGTCCATCAATTATGGTCAGGTACAATGGAGGCTAAAATACCCTTCTAGTTTGAGCTGGGCCAGGCACATTGTAGGGAATCTAGGATGAAAAGAATTAAAGCAAAAGAAGAAAAGGAATGATGAGCATCTCTACTTTGATTGCTTCTCATCTGAGTCTTGCCCATGAAGAGAGACCATAAAGACTTTTCATTAAATATTATTATCCAGACACAGTATTCTCTAGTATTTCATTTCTCTCTCACCCAAAGCACTGAATTCTTTTCAAAAATTTGGATTCACTGAAAATTTTTCATAAAGTTTTTAAAATTAGAATTAGAAACAGAATTAGAATTCTGTTTAGGTATCTTTAACTTGGAATCTATGAACTTTTAAACAATTTATTATAACACCTGTATTTCAATATGACTGACTTCCTTTAAAATCTTCTGTATTTTGTTTTATGCATTTTAGAACATTATTCTGAGGAGGGTTGTTTAGAGGTTTCATCAGATTTTCGTAGGGGTCCATAACACAAAAAAGTGAAGAATTTCTGAAGTTTAACCCCTTGATTTTCTTTTTTCTTTCTTTCTTTTTTTTTTTTTTTCCCCTGAGGCTGGGGTTAAGTGACTTGCCCAGGGTCACCCAGCTAGGAAGTGTTAAGTGTCTGAGACCAGATTTGAACTCAGGTCCTCCTGAATTCAGGGCTGGTGCTCTATTCACTGTGACACCTAGCTGCCCCTAATCCCTTGATTTTCTTTTTCTTTTTTTTTTAAATTTTATTAATTTTATAATTATACTTTTTTTTTTACAGTATATATGCATGAGTAATTTTTTTTTTATAACATTATCCCTTGTATTCATTTTTCCAGATTTTCCCCTCCCTCCCTCTACTCTCTCCCCTAGATGACAGGCAATCCCATACATTTTACATGTGTTACAGTATAACCTAGATACAATATATGTGTGTAAATCCAATTTTCTTGTTGCACGTTAAGTATTGGATTCCGAAGGTATAAGTAACCTGGGTAGAAGGACAGTAGTGCTAATATTTTACATTCAATTCCCAGTGTTCCTTCTGTGTAACCCCTTGATTTTCAATATAATTGAACACACAACTGTTATTTGAGGAGCATATGGTACAGTGGGTAAGAGTGCTAGACTTGAAATCAGGATGGCTTGAGTTCATATCCTGCCTCAGACACTTATTGGTTGTGTGAGGCTTGGCAAATCTCTTAACCTCTGTTTCCGTCAGTTTCCTCATCTGTAAAATAGGAACAATAGTAGCACCAGGATAACATGAAAATTATAAATAATATTTACAAAGTGTCTTAAAAAACTTGTGTTGCATAAGTGTTAGCTATTATCATTATTATATTTAGCTTGGAAGAGAATTCATAGGGGAGATAATTATTTTCAACTATTTGAATAAATGTCAGTGAAATAGATAATAGTAGCACCCATCTCCCAGGGTTATTGTGAGGATAAAATGAAAATTGTAAATAATATTTACAAAATGCCTTGAAAAACTTAAGTGCTGTAAAGTGTTAGCTATTATTATTATTACTATGGTATTTAGCATGGAAGAGAAGACATAAGGGAGACATGATAACTAGTTTCAATTATTTGAAGAATGTCAATGGAATTAGTAGCACCCATCTTCCAGGGTTATTGAGAAGATTAAGTGAAAGAACAGAAATACAGAGTTTTCTAAACCTTTAAACACTATGTACACTCTAGTTCTAATTATTAAATGCTTCTCTCTGCCAGAGATTAGAGAGATGCAAAATTCAAATATAACAGTCTATCTTCATCAAAGCAGCAAAAGCTGTGGTTTTGGAGTGAGGAAACTTTTGTTTGAATCCTGTCTTTTCTATTTAATACATGTGAGACTTTGGTCAAGTTACTTACCATTCTAGACCTCCATTTCCTCATTTTATGAGAAAGTTGGTTTAGGTGACTTGTAAGGTCCTTCCTAGCTCTAAATCTCTGATTTTATGATCCTATTTAAAAGTAACAGGTGGCTCAGGAAGTAGAGAGCTGGAGTTGGGAAGACTTGAATTTATATCCAGACACAACTTAACTTTTGTGAGTCTCATTTTTTTTCAATCTGTAAAATGGAGATAATAACACCTACCTCCTCAAGCAGTTAATAATTGTAAAGGCCTTAGCCCAGTGCCAATCACATAATAGTCATTATATATGTAGCTATTATCATCATCATTATTATTAAAATGCTTAGCATATGTGCAACATAAATGTTATGAAACATTTAGTATAAATTCTATTTAAATGTTTATTATTATTAAAATAAAGATAATAAGAGCATCCCCTTCACAGGTTTGTTGTGAGGATCAAATGGGATATTTATGAAGTACTCAACATAGTACTGCTCTTCAGATACTTAATAAATGCTTCTTTCTTTCTTTCCTTTCCATATAGGAAAACTGAATCTCTTCTCCTGGTACTTTGTTCTTTACTTTGTTCTTTATTTATTTGGGAAAGATACAGAAGCCTAACATCTTTTTTTTTTTTTTTTTTTATTATTATAGCTTTTTATTGATAAAACATATACATGGATAATTTTTCAACACTGACCCTTGCAAAAACTTCTGTTCTAACTTTTCCCCTTCTTCCTTTCACTTCTTCCCCTAGATGGCAGGCAGTCCCATACATGTCAAATATTTTAAAGTATATGTTAAATACAATATATGTATACATATTTATACAGTTATCTTATTGCACAATAAAAATTGGATTTATAAAAAAGATAAAAATAACCTGGGAAGAAAAACAAAAATGCAAGCAAATAATAACAGAAAGAGTGGAAATGGTATGTTGTGGTTCACACTCATTTCCCAGTGTTCTTTCGCGGGATGTAGCTGATTCTGTTCATCACTGATCAATTGGAATTGAATTGGATCCTCTCATTGCCGAAGATAGCTATTTCCATCAGAATTGATCCTCCTATACTATTGTTGAGGTGTATAATGATCTCCTGGTTCTGCTCATTTCACTCAGCATCAGTTCATGTAAGTCTCTCCAGGTATTTGTCCTGCTGGTCATGTCTTGCAGAACAATAATATTCCATAACATTCATATACCACAGTTTATTTGGCCATTCTCCAATTGATGGGCATCCATTTAATTTCCAGTTTCTAGCCACTACAAAAAGGGCTGCCACAAACATTTTTGCTCAAACAGGTCCCTTTCTTTTCTTTAAAATCTCTTTGGGATATAAGCCCAGTAGTAGCAGTGCTGGATCAAAGGGTATACATAGTTTGATAACTCTTTGAGCATAGTTCCAAATTGCTCTCCAGAATGGTTGAATCCATTCACAACTTCACCAACAATGTATCAGTGTCCCAGTTTTTCCACATCTCCTCCAATATTCATCATTATCTTTTCCTGTCATCTTAGCCAATCTGACAGGTGTGTAGTGGTATCTCAGAGTTGTCTTAATTTGCATTTCTCTGATCAGTAGTGATTTGGAATACTCTTTCATATAAGTAGAAATAGTTTCAATTTCATCATCTGAGAATTGTCTGTTCATATCTTTGACCATTTATCAATTGGAGAATGGTGTGATTTCTTATAAATTAAGAGTCAATTCTCTATATATTTTGGAAATGAGGCTTTTATCAGAACCTTTAAGTATAAAATGTTTTCCCAGTTTATTGAGAAGCCTAACATCTTGTAAGCCCTTTGTCATCCCTTCATCTTCATCTTTTTTTTTTCTTTCCTGAGATAATTGGGGTTAAGTGACTTGTCCAGGGTCACACAGTTAGGAAATGTTAAGTGTTTGAGGTCAGATTTGAACTCAGGTCTTCTAATTTTAGGGCTGATGCTCTAGCCTGCCCCAAAAAGATGAAATCTTGAGAGAGAAAAAAAAAGAAATTAGAAAAGAAAGATATAGGTATCTTGGTCTTTGAATCCAAAATGTCTGTCTATCCAGACATGACTATTTAGAATTAGGACTATTTCTTTTTTTTTTGGTGTTCTGAGTTTTTTTTTTTTTTTGTTTTTGTTTTTGTTTTTGTTTTTTGTTTTGTTCTTCCTTTAGCCCTTTGATTTGGTGATAAAGTCTGAAAATCATTTATTTTTATCTGTTGTATTGGCCACACACGTTTGCAGCTTTCAGTGATGATTACTTTCATACCCTATTGCAATAAGAACATGATGTTTTGGGGGAAGTCCTAGACCTATAGAGGTAACCTATCTTTATCTATCTGCATAATGCTAATCAGCCAATTGCATGAAAGAATACTTTCATTGAATGTTACAGTTGGTAGGGCCTTAGAGAGGTTGTCAATCCCCTTATCTTATTTCATTAGGGAAAAAACAAACAAACAAACAAAATATTTTGTGACTAACTTTTATTTTTATACCCAAGTCATTTCTGGAAATCCTCCCATCTCCAATCTGCCCCTCTCCTGGAAATGGAATTTTTCCTTTTTATAAATAAAAACTATTAAGAAAAGAAATGGATTCAATGAATATGTGTGCCTAGTTGTCCCTCACCTGTCTGAGAAGAGGAGAGAAGTTCTTTGGGGCTATTATTAATTTTTTTTTTTTTTTTTTTTTTTTTTTTTGCTGAGGCAATTGGAGTTAAGTGACTTGCTCAGGGTCACACAGCTAGGACGTGTCAAGTGTCTGAGGTCAAATTTGAACTCAGATCTTCCTGATTTCATTTCAGGGCTGGTACTTTATCCACTGAGCCACCTTGCTGTCCCAGGACTATTATTAATTTTAAAATTTATTCAGTGTTTAATTTCCCCTTAGAACAGTTTTCTCATTTTCCTGTGGCTGGGCTGGGTTTGGGCTGCCCAGGGATACCTAATGCTGGAGACCTAATTCCTCAGGATTGGAGCTTTAATCCTGTATCTCCTCTCTCTCTTACCCCTAGGTATATAGCATTATTCAGGAAAGAGGTATAAAGATTGAAGATGGTAGGATGTGACTGCTTTCATATGTTTTCCTTTTTCTGTGGGAGGTAGCCTGTACAATGGAAAGAATGTTGAGTTTGGCAAGTTAATTTACTTCTCTGGACCTCATTTTCTTTAATTGTGAAATGAGGGGGTTGGATTAGGCAAACTTGAAGATCCCTAATATACATATATAATTATATACATATATAAATATAATTCAATGATTATTTCCTATTTTTTATTTTTCATTTAATATTTCTGTTGTACTAAAGCTATAACAAATTCTTAATTTTATAATATATTAGAAAGATATTTTCCCAGATTGTTTTTTATGAGAAATGATGAGGAGCTGAATAATTGTATTGTGTAAAAAGAAAACAAAATAAAAAACCAATCCCTTCCCTCCCCTCAAAAAAACCATCCTACCAAGGTCTAGGGCATTATTTATGTTATTTTTTGTTTATATTATTATTATGGATTTAATAAACAGCAAATAAAGCGAACATTTCCATTTGTGAAATATGTGTGTGCCTATATAAGTATCTGTCCACATGTGTCTAAATGTGGCTTGCGGCTGTTATAAATAAATATCTCTGGAATCCTGTCTACTCCTCTCCAAGGGAAACTCAATTCCTGTCTTTTAGGAAATAGGAGACTCTCTCTTCCTGACTGATCATTTACCTCTCTTGCTGGACTTTTTTTTCTTCAGTCTCTGAGAGAGATACCAGATTAAAATTATATTTCCCAAATATAATTTGGTGAGAGGATAATCATTTCAAAAGAAGGCTGCTTTTTGGTTGCTAGCTTTTAGCTTACACTCACAGCTTAACACCTTGTCCAGCTCTCACAACCATCTTCTGAGGAAATAACTCCTGTAGAGAAGGGGCCATCTATCTCCATCATATGCCAGCCTACTGCCACTCACAAAAAAGGCAAATCAATTAGCTGAAATATCAGGGCATTTTGAAGGGGGGCAGATATACCAGGATAATCAACCTACTCTAACCATCACTTTAGCAACCATATCCCTTCAGACTCTAGTGGTTCCAGTCTAGAACCAGAAACCAAGAGCTTTGGGAGTAGTACTGCTTCTAGCTCTGTGTCCTCAGTCATTGTCCTGGGAAACAAAATTCTGTGCAGATGCAGAGTGGCAGCTTTTGCAGGTGTTAAAGGTATGTCTATTGTAAACTCAGAAAAGAACATTTTTTTTTTGTCACAAAGTCCTTGGAATTGTAAATGGTTCAACCTCAGGAACTGATGTAATTTTATCATTTAAAATGACATTTAAAAGGGGGCATTACCACCTGCTTTGCCATTGTACCCTGCCTAAGAACATGGAACTTTTCCATCTGACTTTATCCCTTCCAAAATTGTATAGGCACAGACTGGTATAATTTGGGTTGGAGATTGGGGTGGGAAATTGGTATGTACCTTCCTTCAGATATACTTTGGTCTTTAATCTTTAAGATTTTAAGATTGAGATTTTTTTCCCCCTAGCAGTTTTCATCAGGCTACAGAGGCTTCCTTTCCTGACTGCTTTGCCTGGCTGAAAGATGAAGAATACAACAAAGACTTTGACAGCTGGTATGAAACCTCTGGCAGATTTCCAGACATTTTTCTGCACTCCACTGGGACATCCATGATGACACATTTTTCTGTAGAAGTTTTATAAAACATAGATGAAAGCCAAATCTCCCAGAATCATAGAATGCCAAATCCTGTTGATGTCATTTCAAAAATATCTTCTAGATAGACCTCCTTTCTAGTTCTACTGATACTTCCTTAGTTCAAAAACCATCATCATCTCACCCCTACTATTATAATAGCCTTCCTATTAATCTCAGTGAATCTAGTCTCTTCTGTCTCCCAGTCATGCTTCAGACTTCTGCCAAAGTAATCTTTCTAATGATAGAACTGACCCTGATACTCCTCTGCTCAAAAGTTTTCAGTAGTTCCAAGTTTCCTCTAAGATTAACTCTTGACTCCCAATTCTGGCATTCAAGATTCTATACAATTTGGCTGCAAACTCCAATTTCAGAATTATCTTATAGAATTGCCCATATTGGAATTCCCTTATGGAATTGCTCCATATGTTTTATACTTTAGCCAAACTGGACTCTTATTCTACTTTCTTCTTCTTTCATTCTTTTGTGCTCATGTCTTTGTGTTCTCCACTAGTCTATACCATTTCTTCTCATATAGAAATCCTTGTCTTTCTTTTAGGTCTCAGATCTCCCTCCTCAATAAATTCTGAAACTCTTAAGCTCTGTTAGGTACTTTATAAATTTTTTTGAGTTCTTTGTTCTCAGGACAAAGCTTCTTTCTTTTATCATTAGGTGATAAGCTCCCTGAAGGCCAGAGAACAGATTAATCTCCCCTTTAAACCTGCCCCTTTCCCAAATATCCCTATTTTTGTTGACATAATTATCCTTCTCTTTACCAAAGTTCATAACTTCAGAGTCATCTTTCCCTTTTTTTTCTCCCTTGATGCCAAATAGTTATTAACTTTTAATTATTTAATTATTCCCTTTCATATGGCCATCATCATAGTTCAAGTTTCTCACCACATCTTGCCTGGAATACTGTAATTATAATTAGTTTTTTTCTATTACACAATTGACAATACATCTTAATAAGGCCCAGTCCTAAAATAGTCAATGACTATTGTTAAGGACCATGCCTAGGTGAAAGGGCAGATCAATTCTCTGAGAGCCTCCACAGCTGTGGATCACAAACTTGAAGGAGTTGCAAAGCAGCCTTTGAAGATGTTCTTTGTGGATTGGGAATGAAATAAATTGTAGGCAAGAGGGAAGAGGAGAGAAGTCAGAGAACGCAGCTGCCTCTCAGTCTCCTTGTATCATCATCATGAAGAGATCCTTTCTACAGGTCTGAGTTAGACCTCCAGCAGCCACTGAAAGGTGGCTCCTGTATCATAACAAACTATAGTAATCCAATGTTTGATAAACCCAAAGACTCCAGATTTTGGAATAACAATTCACTATTTATAGTTTATAGTTTATATTTATATTTATATAAAAACTGCTGAGAAAATTGGAAACTAGTATGGCAGAAACTAGGCATTGACCCACACCTAATACACTATACCAAGATAAAATCAAAATGGGTTCATGATTTAGACATAAAGAGTGATATTATAAACAAATTAGAAGAACAAAGGATAATTTATCTCTCAGATCTATGAAGATGGAAGGAATTTGTGGCTAAAGAAAAACTTGAGTATGTTATTGAATGTAAAATGGGTAATTTTGATTATATTAAGTTAAAAAGTTTTTGTGCAAACAAAACCAATGAAGAAAAATTAGAAGGGAATCAATAAGCTGGGAAAAAAATTTTACATTCAAGGGTTCTGATAAAGTCCTTATTTTTAAAATATATAGAGAATTGACTCAAATTTATAAAAAAAATTCAAGCTATTCTCCAATTGATAGTCAAATGATAAGAACAGACAATTTTCTGATGAAGAAATTGAAACTATCTCTAGTCATATGAAAAGGTGTTCCAAATCACTATTAATCAGAGAAATGCAAATTAAGACAATTCTGAAGTATCATTACACACTTATCAGATTGGCTAAAATGACAGGAAAAGATAATGACGAATATTGGAGGGGATGTGGGAAAACTAGGACACTAATACATTGTTGGTGGAGTGGTGATTTAATTCAACCATTGTGGAAAGCAATTTGGAACTATCAAACTATGCATACCCTTTGATTGAG
Source organism: Sminthopsis crassicaudata (assembly GCF_048593235.1). Lineage (NCBI taxonomy): Eukaryota > Metazoa > Chordata > Mammalia > Dasyuromorphia > Dasyuridae > Sminthopsis > Sminthopsis crassicaudata. The sequence continues at coordinate 560,822,418 of NC_133618.1, forward strand.
CAGTGTTTCTCCTGGGCTTGTATTCTAAAGAGATCATAAAGGAAGGAAAGGGAGTCACATATGCAAAAATGTTTATAGCAGTTCTTTCTGTAGTGACAAGAAACTGGAAACTGAGTGATGCCCATTAATTAGAGAATGGTTGAACAAGTTATGGTATATGAATGTTATGGAATAATATTGTTCTTTAAGAAATGATCAGTAGGATGATTTTAGAAAGGCCTTGAGAGACTTACATGAACTAAGTGAAATGAGCAGAACCAAGAGATCATTATACACAGCAACAGCAAGATTAAACGATGCTCAATTCTGATGGAAGTGGCTCTCATCAACAATGAGATGATTCACTTCCAATAGTCTTGTGATGAAGAAAGCCATCTGCACCCAGAGAGAGAACTGTGGGGACTGAATGTAGACCACAACATAGTATTTTCACTCTTAAAAAACATAAGGCCCAGTCCTATCCATTCACTTCCCTCCTCAAAACTGTTAATTCATTTTCCAATCCTGATAAAATAAAGTATAAACTTCTTGAACTATCATTAGAAATCTTCTACAATCTGTCTCTAATGTAGGGATAGATAGGGATAAATCAATCAGTAACAAGAGTTTAAGTGCTTATTTAATACCAGATACTATGCCCTTAGGTACTGAGGTATAAGAACAAAAATGAGAATGTCCCTCAAAGAACTTATATTCTTTTTAAAACATTTAATTTTTTCAATGAACAATTTCCTTATCTCCTCCCACTCCCAACTATCCTCTGCATCACTGAAGAAGGAAAAAAACATTACTTTTATTACAAATATGTATAGTCAGGCAAAATAAATTCCCCAATGCTCCTATCTAAAAAAAAATCTTGCTTGGCATCCTGAGTCCATCACTTTTTTATTGGGATTTAGTTGGATGCTTTATTATTTCTTGATTACTAGTAAGTCATTGTGTTGATTAGAATCCTTAAGTTTTTCAATGTTACTTATCTTTCTGATGTTAATTGTATAAATTATTTAAAGAGTTTATATTTCACACTTTTTTGGGAGGGTGGGGGACTGTGTCCCTTGTTCTGCCTTTCTGTCTTCAGCTTCCAGCCACTATAGCTATTGCTCAGCATGAAGTCATAGCCATCCTAGTAACTTTAACATATATCCTGGTCCAAGATTTCATTGCCACTCTCCTGACAGCTGCTGTTACCACTGCTATTAACATCTGTCTTTCATGACCAAACAACTCTGCTTTTTCATTGTCAGTGGAGAGAATTATGGTTCTAGGTTATTTTTTAACTTAACCCCCCCAAAAAAACCCCCCTTTTTATTGGTATTTTCTCATCATAGTTATTTGAAGTGTCCTTCCTCTTAATCCCCTTAGAAAGTATCCCCACATGACAAATAGTACTTTACTTTAAGAGAGGAAAAACATCAACATAATGATCAGTAACTGAAAAATCCCTCAAATATCATAATATAATGGTGGTAAGGTTTTTTGTCCTGTTGTGATTCTTAGATTTTCCCTTTGTATCCTATCTTTGAGATTAGTATATCTTGCTTCAATAGTGAACATGTATATTTTTTTACTGTTATGGCTTTTTGTTTCTCTTCTAGATTATCTTTTACATCTGTGTATTTGCATTCTCAATTTATTGTTCTCTCTTGTTTCCTTGGTGAGGTTTGCCTTTTTTTTTTTTTTTTTCCTGAGGCTGGGGTTAAGTGACTTGCCCAGGGTCACACAGCTAGGAAGTGTTAAGTGTCAGAGACCAGATTTGAACTCTGGTCCTCCTGAATTCAAGGCTGGTGCTCTATCCACTGTGCCACCTAGCTGCCCCGATGAGGCTTGCTTTTGCAGATTCTCCTCAAATTTTACTGGGCCCACTGTCTCATCAACTATTGAATCATTTTCCTTTGTTTTGTAGTGTTTATTCATCCATAGGTGAACTCATTTCTGAGATCTAGCTTTAATATTTCCTTTTGTTGTTATTGTTTTTCCTGTTGATTTGAGTGTTTGTGATCAAAATATATGAGTTTTATTCCTAAAGTTTTTGGTAATGGTTCTAGATTTTTTAACTTGTCCATGGGTCATGGATACATTTCAGGTAAGAAATTTCTTATTTTGTATAGGAAAAAAGAAATCATATCTTTGTTTAAATATTATTAATTTAATTTTCAATCCTTCGAATTTTATTTTATGCTTTTAAAAACATGCCACTGATGCAAAATGAAGTGAGGAGAACCAAGAGAATACTGTGCACAGTAACAGCAACACTATATCTTTTTTTTTTTTTTTTTTTCATTTTAAAAAATTCTTTATAAAGCTTGAAGGAATCTCACAGGTCATATAATACAATAGTTCATTGCACCAAGGTGAAAACTGAGTCCTAGAGAAATTAAGTACATGCCCTTATTCACAAATTACTCTATAATTTTCCCTACAGAAGAAGCTGGCTAGAAGTGTAGGATAGTGGCAAGAGAAGTTCACTTGTTGGTTCATATGTTTTCAAACAGGTGTTCACATAATAGACCCCCGTTTTAAAGGCACAGACTCAGGTATGTGGCTCACAAGTTATCTTGATGAAACTATATTGGTAAGATTACAAACCAAGTAATTTTGAAATTCAACCAATTTGTGTATTGGTATATTGGTATTGGTGTAATGCTGCACAAAACTAATTTCTAGAAATGGTACATGAAAATGATAAAGAAGAACATGTATGTGATATGAGATGACATTAGTGGGACATTTTATTAGTGCCTGGACTCAAGAAAATCTATGCAAACATGGACACACATAATTACTGGCCCAATATACTGAAAAAAAGAAAAGAAAAGAAACTAAAAGAAACCCCTCCCCTCAACAAACAGCAACACTATATCTTGATTAATTATGATTGACTAAGCTCTTCTCAGCAATACAATGATCTAAGCCAAAAAACTCATGAGAGAAAATGCTAGCCACATCCAGAAAAAGAACTAATGGAGTCTGAATGCAGATCAAAGCATATTGCTTTTACTTTATTTTTTCCACTTTTTTTCATTTTGCAAACTATAATGTTGTGTGTGTTGCTTCTTTTACAACATGACTAATATGGGAATATGATTTATATGGTTACATATATATATATATAAACCTATATCAAATCTGTTTTAGGTAGAAAAAGAAAAGAGAGAGAACATTTAGAACTCAAAATTTTATTAAAAATGAATGTTAAAAATTGTCTTTACATGTAATTAGAAAAAATAAAATATAATTTAAAAACCCCATTTTTTGGAGAAGGGGACCATAGATTCCAAACTACTAAAGAAGTCTATGAGATTAAAAAGATTTACTCCTGTTCCAGATGGAAAAATGAAGGAAAGATTCCAGTAAAAATCCACTCTGGAAAAATCAATGCTGGATCCCTCCCTCCTTTTTTCCCTCCCTCCCTTCCTTTTTTTTTTTTTTTTTTTTTTTTTTTTTTAATAGATAATTGATTAAATTTTTTTAAAAAATAATATTTTATTGTAGTATTCTTTGGTTAAGTTTCCTGGGGGTCTCTGGAGGTCTTGGGAGCAGCCTTCGTTTCAGTTCCAGTAATCACCACAAGAGTAGCCAGGTGTTAAAGTCCAGATTCTTTATTATCTCCTTCCTGGGGCTGGGCAGCTTTCTGGAGAGCCTTTCAGACTGGCCTTGGTCTCAGTGGAGAAACTAAGGAGGACAGCCCTGCCACAGGTGGTGTGAGATAGGATGAATGAATCTGAGTCCAAGGCTTGCGCTTCAGCACCTTCTGAGTCCAAGGCTTGCCCTTCAGCCCATAGTCTGCTTGTCTTCTCTAGCTCTCTGAATGAACCTGGCTGAGGCTCCTAGCTTATATACTCTACACTGAGTATAAACCAATCATATCACTAGGAAACCATTATTTGTTGTAAGATTAAATCAGTCACACTGAACTTAAAGAACTATTAAGCACCATGATAAACTAGATAATTATTGTCTCATCAATTCCACTTAGTTAATACCTTGTAATAATCCTTATTTCAAATACAGAGTTCTGGCCCCATAACATTTTATTTTTAAAATTACATGTACATATAATTATAAACATTTATTTTTGTAAGATTTTGAGTTCCAAATATCACTCCCTCTTCCTTTACCTCCCTCCCTCTCCAAGATAGCAAGCAATCTGATAGAGGTTATGGAGGTACAATCATTTTTGGATATATTTCCATATAAGCCATGTTGTGAAAGAAAAATCAGAACAAAAGAAAAAACTCACAAGAAAGAAAAAGCAAATAAACAAACAGAAAGGTGAAAATGCTATGCTTTGATTTGTGTTCAGTCTCCATAGTTCTCTCTCTGTTTATGGATGGCATTTTACATCCAAAGTCTATTGGAATTGTCTTGGATCATTGTGTTGCTAAGAAGAGTTAAGCTAGATCCCTCTCTTGAGAACACCAACACATCATTACAATTGTAGCAAAATAGTATTTTGCCCTCTTGGATTTGCTCTTTTGATACTGTTTCTGAAGCCAGTAGGCCTTTATCCTTGAACCTGAATTTTTTTGCTTCTTTGAGATAAGTGACTCTAACCAGTACTTTGGGAGACATCAGAACCAGTTCATTTTTCTCAAGTAATTTTGATCTGTTTTGGATCAGCATATTTTTTAAAAAAATTATTTATTAATTAAATAAAACAAGCATTTCTATAACATAGAATAATAAGAATGATTGTATATGAAACTAAATCTAATATGTACAATTTGCTATTCCTTTTAAATGTATAATAAAGTTATCATGCAAATTTCTTTTTTTCTCCTCCCTACCCTAGAGATTGCTATCATTAGACATAGATGTATGTATATATATATATGTGTGTATATAATAATTCTATACAGATTTTTGTTTATCACTTCTTTCTCTGGAAGCAGATAGTGTCTTCCTTTATATATTCTTAGTAGTTAATTTTGATATTTATAATAGTCAAAATGACTTATTCACTACAGTTATTCTCAAAACAATATTGCTTTTACTCTATGTAACATTCTCTTGCTTCTGCTCATTTCTCTCTTTATTATTTCATGTAATTCTACCCATGTTTTTCTAAGATCAGCTATCTTTGTGGTGACAAAGAACTGGAAATTGTGAGGATGCCATTACCTGTTTTAATCTTGGTGGCCTATGCTTAAGGAAATTATTTAAATTCACATGGGCATGTATGAATAGAACCCATGTCAAAATAGTAAAAGTAAAATAGTTCTTAAAGGATTTGGGCAATCATTTATCCCTCCCATGCTTGGTATGGAAGAAAATGCCTAGATCGCAGAAACACAAAAGGTTATAAGCAGGGGAGAGAAAGCCATGAGGAGCTTACACAAGCTGGAACATTACTAGTAGGAGGAGTTTTTGAAACAAAAAAGGCTCTGGAGACAAACAGATGAGTTCTTGTAGCTATCCATCTTTTGATCTGATGATTTCATAACAGCAGATGCAAAACCCCTCAACTTTGTTTAAGATGATCAGTCAAGTTGCTTAAAAGGAGGAACAGAAGATGGAGCTAGTGAGCCAAAATATTGGATGACTGCCCTGACCAGAAAACAGAGGGAAAATGCTGTTTTTTTTTTTTTGAAAAACTTTATTGTTAATACAAATTGTTCCTAAGGGATGTCAAATAGCTTAACTAGAGACCAGACAAACACTCATAAAAAATATTCTATTTTGTCTATCTTCATAAGACTTAAAGAGGAATTTTTAGATCTTCAGGGAGGGTCATAACCTTTTCAGATCTGAGAGCTATCATTGGGACTATTCAATTCCAGGAAGAACAAAATAGAAACTGGAGGGTTGGGAGAGAAGCCCATAGTATGACACATTATTAAAGAAAAACTGGTTTTCTGTATGCTCTTCTTGTGTAAGGATTGTTTAATTTATTGCATTTGCAGTGTCAAGCACTGGATCTAACTCAAAATGAGTACTTACTAAATGTTTGTTGACTGATTGATTGATTGAAAAAATACTATGCAAAGCAATCAAACAGTGGCTCAATGCAACCAAGTCCCACGGGCCAATCTACCCATGCTACATTAGGTCCATTTCAGGAATTAACATCAATTGCATTCAGGGCATTGTGCAAGGCAGTGAGGATACAAAGAAAAAAATGAAACAAAGTTAATGGTGTCAAGAAACTTAAATTCTTCTGAGGTTATGATATATAATTGCAAAATCATTTGATGAAGGATTAAATACTAACAACTAGGGGAATCAGGAAAAGCTTTGCTTTGGATGTGGCACTGTCACCTGAGCCTTGGAGGAAGTTAGGGGTTCTAAAAGGTGCAGGTGAAGAGGGAGTGAATCCCAGTTAAAGGCCTTGAGGCATCCAGCATCAAGGACATTATCCAGCACATATTTGAAACGGAAGAGGGATTCCCTAGAAATAGTGAGATCTTTTAGGTGCTGGTGTTTTCAACTAACATTGTTCTAATTATATCAAAGTGATACATTGTGGAGTCTCTTAAGTGACAGTCATACTTAAAAGTATTCATTTTCTCAATTCACTCAGAAAAAAACAGATGAAGAATGTCTATTAACCAGACTATAATATGTAGTTATATGGGCAACTCATCAATAAAAGTTCAATAGTACATATATTTTAGGGAAACAATGAAAATGGACAATGAACTAGAGCCAGAATTCAGTGGAGATGTCAATTAACCAATCAATCAACAAATATTTTTAAAGTACCTATTATGGTTCAAGGGATAGAAAATGGATTGCATTTGGGAAATTGCCCAATGCTTCTAATGACCTTGAGCTTTTTTTCTTTTGAAACAAAAGTCCGATCTTTTTAATATTTTTCTAGACTATGATTGTGGAATAATTTCCTTTCCTTCCTTCCTTCCTTCCTTCCTTCCTTCCTTCCTTCCTTCCTTCCTTCCTTCCTTCCTTCCTTCCTTCCTTCCTTCCTTCCTTCCTTCCTTCCTTCCTTCCTTCCTTCCTTCCTTCCTTTCTTTTTTTTCTTTTCAATCTCCTTCCCTTCCTTCCTTTCTTCCTCCTTCCCTTCCATTACTTCCTTTTCCCCTCCTCCCTTCTTTCCTCTCTCCTCTCCTCCTTCCCTTTTCCTTCCTGCCCTCCCTCTCCCCTCCCTAATGCCCTCTCCTATGTCCTTGTCTTCCTCCCTCTCGTCCTTCCTGTTTCTCCTCCTTCCCTTGTTTCCTTACCTCCTCTCTCTCTCTCTCTCTCTCTCTCTCTCTCTCTCTCTCTCTCTCTCTCTCTCTCTCTCTCTCTCTCTCTCTCTGTCTCCCTCTCTCTCTCTCCCTCTCTCTCTCTCTCCCTCTCTCTCTCTCCCTCTCTCTCCTTCCCTTCCTACCTCTCTCTCCATCCTTCTCTCTCCTTCTGTCTCTCTGTCTGTCTCTGTCTCCTTTCTCTCATGGTAAAAACTATTCTTTTTCTTTTTTTCTCTTGTCTAATCAGCATATAGCATAATTGGAACATTAGAGAAATTTAATAAATGTTTGTTAAAAATGAACATCCTCTACTAGTCTATTAATTTATGAGGGTAGGAACTATTTATTTTACTCTTTTTTAATACGAAACATGGGTCCTTTATATAGTTTATTAAGGTTGAACTGAATTTCAGAACCATAATGGATTAATGCGTTTTTAACCTTTTCCAGAGAGTGTTTTTATTTTACAAGAGTTCTGTCACAGAATAATAATATCTTCACCATTTATCTCTTGCTTTATCTGAAATATGCCAATCTGCAGAAGATAGGGTACCATTTCCTGTGAAGTCCGAGTTAGCTCCCTGTTGACCTCAGGATCAGCTAGAGTCAGGATCAGCAAAAGTCCTTGGTCTTTAGGGGGAGAAATAAAGGGGATTGCTCATGCTCCCCACCGACCTCCCTTCTGGTAGTCTTCCTCCAAAGTGACTCTGGCTTGTTTTACTCCACCCCCTAATCCCTTTTAAGATTATCTGTATAGATTGAGCCAGCACAGAATAGAGAGTAGGGCCATGTTCCAAGCATATGCTAATAGAGTATTGTCCAATAGGTAATTAGACTTAAGTGCTCAGTTGTCTGATTCCAGTGCACTTACTCAGAGTTTCAGCCCTTTACAATTTCCTTTTCCTCTTTTCCCACTTTTCTTGACTCAGTGAGAGAGAAGAGCTTGTGCTATGTACCACTTCTGGGTTGTTTATTTTCGAAAGGAATTTTGAATGCAATTAGATATCTCAGTAGGTGTTTAATATAGCTCATTTCCACAAACAATTAGTTTTAAGGTTTGTTTAGATATTGAGTATTTGAAAATAAGATAATAGGATAATAGATCTAGAGTTAGATAAGACTTCAGAGGCTTGCCCCAGCTCACACAGGGAAAAAAGTCAAAGGTGGAAATTTAAATTATTATGTCACATTCGTAAATAAGTTTTTAAATGCCCTATCTCTCTTTATTGAAGTAAAAAATCCCTCACTCCCCCCATTAAACTTCAAGCTCCTTTAGAACAAGGACTGTTTGCCTTTGTTTCCCCAGCTCCCTTCACAGTTCCCAGCACATAGTAGGTAATTATTAACAATATGTTCCATTCCTTTTCCCCTTTCCACCTTTACTTTTTTTTTTTTTTTTTTTTGCTGAGGCAATTGGGATTAAGTGACTTGCCCAGGGTCACACAGCTAGGAAGTATTAAGTGTCTGAGAACAGACTTGAACTCAGGTCCTCCTGACTTCAGAGCTGGTGGTCTAGCCACTGTACCACCTAGCTGCCCCTTCCACCCTTACTTCAAAGTCAGGATGTTTAAAACTTGATGCATCCTCTCAAAACATCCCAATATCACTATCTAATAAATTCTTTCTCCTTCCTTCTCTTTTTCTGTTAGTAATACAATTTCCCTAAGTCATCTAGACTTGGAGTATTACTGAAATTCTTCAGATTTGGAATATTACTGAATCTTTCTTCTCCTTGCCTGTCTCCTGCTATATCCACTTGGTTACTAAAGACAGTTGATTTTTGTTTTCCATTTCTCTCTACATGGTTTCCCTGTCTTCAGTATCTCTTGCTTTTATAGGATGGATTGCTGTTTATCCTTCTAATGCATTCTGAATGCCATAGTTAACTTAATATTCCTAAAATGCTACCCTTCCCTTTTAGGAAGAATTAATCTTCCTGAGGTGCTGCTTGTTTCATGTTGTTGTTCTTTAAAAAAAAAAAAAACAAACAATTTTTAATGTCTCCTTATTGTCTAGACTCTTGAAGATGAAATTAAAATTTCTTTATAATCTTTGAAGATGAAATTCAAATTTATTTCTTCTTTGACATTTAATAGTTTTCCATAATCTGGTTTCAGATTATGCTCAGCAAGGGCAGCTAGATGAGAGTGTGAATAGAGTGTCCAATATGGAGTCAAGAAGACTCATCTTCATGAATTTAAAATTTGGCTTTAGATACTTGCTGACCATATGACTCTGGGAAGATAACAATCTTTTTTACATTAGTTTCATCATTTGTAAAATGAGTTAGTGAAGGAAATGGCAAATCATTTCAGCATCTTTGCCAAGAAAACCCCAAATAGGGGTGATAAAGAATCAGACAGGATTGAAACAAGAGAACATTAAGAATTTGGTCCCTATTGACTTGCCCAATCTATTTTTTTTTTTCTCTTAATCTCTTATACAAAACTACTCTAACAAGGCAAGTCTGTGGATTGTACCCCCAAATACTTTATGCATTTTGACCTTCATGCTTTTTAAATGAATTTCCTTCGATTAAAATGCCATCCTCTATTTATGTGGCTTGACAAATCCCAGTTTAAGTACCACTCTTTTCCTCTTTATTTGATTCCATTCATTGTGCTTTCATTCAGCTGAATTTCATTTTAGTCCTCATGTTTGTGCCACTCTTTTAGTAATATACTTCTTTATTTTGTCAGTTATCCTTTTTATATTTAAGTCCCAGTTTCCCAAATATATATATTTTTAAGACCTTTGAGTACATATATGGTATTTTCCTTCTTCTTCTTTTTTTTTTTTTTCCTGAGGCTGGGGCTAAGTGACTTGCCCAGGGTCACACAGCTAGGAAGTGTTAAGTGTCTGAGACCAGATTTGAACTCCGGTCTTCCTGAATTCAGGGCTGGTGCTCTATCCACTGCACCACCTGGCTGCCCCCCCATATATGGTATTTTACATGTTAACATGTATGCTCTGGCCTTCCACAGCCAGGTCTGATACATCACCCCTCATGATTCCATGAGGGTAATTTGAGGGGTTCTGATTGTCTCTTTTCTTTTTCATTTTCAGAAGCTCAAACCCTCAGAAGCTGCATTCCCCTCATTTGTTAGGGACCTGTTACTACAATCACATTCTGTTTAACCACATTTTAGTAGTTGGTTTTTACAAAGGAATTTTTACTTCAATAATCTTTATTTATTTAGGCCTATTATATACTAGGTATTGTACTAAGCACTGGGGATATAAGGACGAAAAACAAAAGATATCTCTTGCCCTCAAAGAACTTTCAATTTAATGGGGGAAAGTTTTCATAAAAGGAAGGTGAAAAAGGGGAGGAGGTACATAACTAGGGACTTGGTGGAGAAGTCAGAGTTAATCATGTGGGGAATGAAATGTCTTGCTGAGCAAACCTCTTTTTCTTCTTTTACATGTACAATCCTTTTAAACATATTTCCGTATTTGTCATATTGTGCAAAAAATAGAAAAAATGTCATATTGTGCAAAAGGGAAAATAAATCACAAGAAAGAAAAAGCAAAAAAAAAAAATGGTGAAAATACTTTGCTTCAATCCTTATTCAGTCTTCCTAGTTCTCTTTCTGGATGCGGATTGCATTTTTCCATCCGAAGTCTATTGGAATTGTCTTGGATAACCATATAAACAATCTTCTTCTTCCTCTTCTTTCTCCTCCTCCTCCTCCTTCTCTACTTCTTTTCTTCTTTTTCTTTTTTTTATTCTTCTCTTCTTCTTCCATTTCCTTTTTTTTCCTTCTTTTTTTTCTATTCCTTTTCCTCTTTGCATTTCTCTAATCAATTTGAAAAGCACTTTACATTGTTTTAGCTTAAATCAATAGTGATTTAGAGTATTTCTTCATACAAGGAAAGATTGCTTTGATTTCTTTGACTGAAAACTACTTGTCCAGAGCAACTTTCTTAAATGGAGATTTGGGAGTTCATAATTTCACTTTCCTATCAGAAGGTAGTGATGTAGTGAGTACTAAGGCCAGTTGGATATTGCAAGATGATGAAAATTTCCCAAATGATGAACGTTTTAGGGCATGGAGGAAAAGTCAGAAGAGTTCCAAAGAAATGCAGCAGTGCAAAAAATGAATGTCATGAGACTGGTTGTTCTGTTTGTCTGTAAGAAGGGGACCAGACTAGACTCAGCTTCCTGAGGCAAAGAAGAGAATTCAGAGAAATCTCAAAATAGTTATAGTATGAGAATACAAACATTTTCCCCAGTATCTTGGGGTATACTCTCCCCTACAATACCTTAATCTTTGGGAGAGTAAGATCAAAATTTGCATAGCATTGGTTCCAAAGCTTATAAAGCATTGATGTCACAAATTCATATCCAAAGGTGGTATTGTGCTGGATGAATTCCCATTTTAGGTTTTGCTGGCATGGGCCCAGGAGATTGCTCCAGAAGATCAAGTCTTCTTCCCTGAGGCATTGATACTTGGCTGATAGTGATTCCTGGTCTGGATTATGATTCCTAGTTTCCTATATCTCTCTCTCTTCCAATCAAATCAGAGACTACATTCCTTGTACTGAGAGCATTAAAAAATAAAAAAAGCTCCAAGACCAAGGAGTCCCATTTCCCAGGGACCATATGGCTGCAGGGAGGGAAAAGCCCTTGAGGATTTTCTCCTTACTACATAGTTTCTAAGCAGAACCTATAGGTGAAAGAATAACATTGTTCCTTCCCCTATATACATATGTTGTTAATACCTTTTTGAATACGCTGCTAACTCCTTCAATCAAGTGGCAAGTCAACTAGTATTAATTATAGGATGTCCACATGTACTGCATCAGTCTCTCCAAGTCATTGTCTTTATATGCTATCATAATTCTCCTGATAGACATCTCCCTGGTGTCCCCCATGTAGAGAGATATCATTAAAGCAAACTGATGGGGTCTATGAATGCTCTAAATCTCTATTAAAACATTTTTTTAAAGTCAAAACCTTTAATGTATTCTCATTGTCTGAAAGATAAAATTCAAACTAGCTTTAAGCTATGTCTCCTTCCAATGGTCCCTTTTCTTCTTGGTGAAAGGGAGCCTAACTAGAATACCTTAAGTGATACTTCAGAGGAAAACTACTTATTCTGCCCATATACAAGACAGGGCTTTACTATTCTCACACTAATTATTAATACATTAGGAAAACCACATAAATTGAAAAAGTCTAGATACTATGTAGTTCTTAGAATATAATTTTAAAGTTAGCTTTCCATATTATTATGGTGGACTATTTTAAGAGAAAAAATAAAATTAGGGATTCCATTTCTCATCATCCCTCTTTTAATCTAAAACATAATTATAATGTCAACGCATTTTCTAGTTTTTCTTTTACTATCTAAAATATTATACCAGAAACATCAGAGACAACTTTAAAAGGCACAGAAAGAAATATTTGAGATTATGGACTTCAGTTCGTGACCACCTAAGTACAATTAATTCTTTGTTCAGCTTCAAAAGTTAGTGACATTAGCAGATATCCATTCTACAATATGGGAGTATATGGTAAAAGTCACTAACTGAGGCATTGATCTTTAAGCATAGGTTCTGGCAGTGAGATAAAGAAAGATGCAGTATTATTTTATGTCTTCTTCATAGATGTTCCATGTTAGGAAAGGGATAGTTAGTGGCCTCACTGGGCAGGGTGAGGAAAATTTTACATTTGTAAAATGTCATGGTTCTGTTATTTATTTGAAATCTCCAAAGGTACAGAACATTTAAAGGGAAAAATAATGTCTCAAACAGGAAATTCATTAAATGTGTTTGAATACTGCAATTTAAAGAGAACAAGATGTATTTAGGAGAAAATAGATCACTTCTTAAAGAGAGTAGAAACTGGGACACTCCCACTTCTCCACTCTTGATCACTACTATTGCTGTCACTTTTTACTTTTAGGAGTTAACTGTTAATGAGGCTCCTGGTAGCTAGGGCATTTTTGATTCTTTATGTAAGAATAATATTTAGGGAGGAATTTGTATCTACCTTGAACAATAAGTAAGTTAGAGACAAAAAGATTTTAAAGTACTTTGGATTTGGAGAAAAGTTGAAGTTAGATTGGTTGAGGAAGAAAGATGAAGGAACAGATTGTGAAGTGTTTCAAATCCAAATCAATTAAATGAGAGGCTTGGGTTGAGAATTGAATCTGTCTCTTAGATTATTTGTTTTTCAAGCAAATTCTTCTTTGGAGATAGAAAGTTACAGTAGAAAGCATCAGTGCTAAAGAGTAGATGTGCTATATTTTAATAGCTCCAGAGTAGAACTATTTTTGCTTAGCATGTAAAAAATCAGTTTTTAGTTTCTGAATCAAATATCTAGTCAATAAGATGTTGAGTGTTAAGAATCTGTAGGTTGTTGATGGTCTTCTGATATGCTGGAGAAATTGTTATATCCTGATATGCATCATGGAGCAACCTTTTTTCTAATGATCGGGGGTTGGGAATAAATTCAGTTGTCATCATTTATATAGGTAACTATGTTCTGGATCTGGAAGACATGGATTCCTCCAGTTCTAACGGATTCTGGGTGTGAACCCTGGAATAGCACACATTACAGCTCTGATTATTCTCCATTCATTCTAGTGAGTAGAATTCCACAACAGGGGGGATCCCCAATCTAAGTCCTGATGCTGAAGATGACACAGTTGTATCATTCCTAATGGCCTCAATTGACCTTTTTTTTCAATATTCACACTGCTCACTCTTATGGCAGGTCCTGTTCTCTATCACATAGAGGCTGCTTTGACCCATGAATAGAAGACCTTCATTCTCTCTTATCTGGAATCCCTAAATACCCAAGTGGAACTGCCAGTGCAATCAGCCTCCACTCTAGCTATTTTCCAGGGCTGAAGGAGCATTCCAAAGGACTCTACTGAACAAAGCCAAAGTGCCATCTGGGCCTCATAACACATCATTCTTCTGTATTTTATGACAAGATTTCACTTTGTCCTCAATTGCTGTTTGTTATTTACTTTTCTATTTTCTTTCTCTGAAATGTTTTATTTATTTTTTTAAAACATGGTAAAAATTTATGTTAAATCCAATATATGCAAACATATTTATACAATTATTGTGCCATACAAGAAAAAAAAAAGTAAAATAAAATGCAAGCAAACAACAACAAAAAGAGTGAAAATGCTATGTTGTGAACCATACTCAGTTCCCACAGTCTTCTTACTGGGTGTATATAGCTCTCTTCATCACTGAACAATTGGAACTGGTTTGAATCATCTCATGGTTGAAGAGAACCATGTCTATCAGAATTGATCATCATATAATCTTGTTGTTGTGTATACTGATCTCCTGGTTCTGCTCATTTCACTCAGCATCAGTTCATGTAAGTCTCTCCAGGCCTTTCTGAAATCATCCTATTGCTCATTTCTTATAGAACAATAATATTCCATAACATTTATATACCATAATTTATTCAGCCATTCTTTAATTTATGGGCATCCACTCAGTTTCCAGTTTCTTGCCACTACAAAAAGGGCTGCCACAAACATTTTGGCACATATGAGTCCCTTTCTCTCCTTTAAGATCTGTTTGGGATATAAGCCCAGTAGAAACACTGCTGAATCAAAGGGTATGCACAGTTTGAGAATTTTTTGAGCATAGTTCCAGATTGCTCTCCAGAATAGTTGGATCCATTCACAGTTCCACCAACAATGCATTAGTGTCCCAATTTTCTCACATCCCCTCCAACATTTGTCTTTATCTTTTCCTATCATGTTAGCCTATCTGAGAGGTATATATGTAGTGGTATCTCAGTTGTCTTAATTTGCATTACTCTGATCAATAATGATTTAGAACACCTTTTCATATGACTAGAAATAATTTCAATTTCTTCATCTGAAAATTGTTCATATCCTTTGACCATTTATTAATTGGAGAACGGCTTGAACTATTATAAATTTGAGTCAATTCTTTATATATTTTAGAAATGAAGTTATTTATCAGAATCTTTGAATGTAAAAATGTTTCCCCAATTTATTCTTTCCCTTCTAATCTTGTTCTGCATTAGTTTTGTTTGTACAAAAAGTTTTTAACTTAATATAATCAAAATTATCTATTTTGTGATCAATAATGATCTCCAGTTCTTCAGTCATGATCTCCAGTCACAAATTCTGTCCTCCTCCACAGATCTGAGAGATAAACTATCCTATGTTCTTTTAATTTGTTTATATCATTTTTTATGTCTAGATCATGAACCCATTTCGACCTTATCTTGGTATACAGTGTTAGATGTGGGTCAATGTCCAGTTTCTGCCATATGAGTTCCCAATTTTCTCAGCAGTTTTTGTCAAATAATGCATTCTTATCCCTAAACCTGGGGTTTTTGGGTTTGTCAAACACTAGATTGCTATAGTTATTGACTATTTTGCCCTTTGAACCTAACCTTTTCCACTGATCAACTATTCGTTTCTTAGCCAGTACAAAATGGTTTTGATGTCCGCTGCTTTATAATATAGTTTTACATGTGGTACAGCTAGGCTACCTTCATTTACATTTTTTCATTAATTCCCTTGAAATTCTTGACCTTTTGTTCTTCCGGATGAATTTTGTTATTATTTTTCCTAGTTCAGTAAAATAGTTTCTTGGGAGTTTGGTATAGCACTAAATAAATAGATTAATTTAGGTCATATTGTCATCTTTATTATATTCACTTGACCTATCTAAGAGCACCTGATATTTTTCTAGTTGTTTAGATCTGACCTTATTTGTGTGGAAGTGTTTTATAGTTTTACTCATATAGTTCCTGACTTTCCCTTGGCAGATAGATTCCCAAATATTTTATATTATCAACAATTATTTTAAATAGAATTTCTCTTTGTATCTCTTGTTGTTGAATTTTGTTAGTGGTATATAAAAATGCTAATGATTTATGTGGATTTCTTTTGCATCCTGCTACTTTGCTTAAATTGTGGATTATTTCTAATAGTTTTTTAGTTGATTCTCTAGGGATCTGAAATGTTTTAAAAGTGAGTTTATATTTTAAATCAGTATAACTTTTGTCTATTGTGTTTCTCAGGTTGGTGAGATTTATAAATTTTTTTATTGTATAAGGTTGTTCCATGGACTTCTTAGTAATAATGAAACAACTATAAGGAATTTCCACCAAATCTGATGATTGATGGAATTCAACCATTTTTTGGGAGGGAGGGTTGGTTTCAAGAAATGTGCTCAAATTTTATATATATATAGTGTTTGTAGAGATAGCCTTATTTTAGAAGACTTTTGAATATTATAGTAATAATACCAAATTCTTTGTTTCCTGACTTGGGCATATCTTCAGAGAACAAATAGACATATTTTGCAACAGAGTTGTTCAGTTCAACACGTTTACCAAGTGTCAACCTCAAGCCACTTGGAAAAGAACACTTAAAAATCAATAGAATTTTGTTAGTGATAAACTACAAAGATTAATTTTTGTAAGGGTCCTTTAAATGGGAGGCTACAGCGCAACAGGAGATTGAGTGGCCCAGAAGTAATTTTTGTGGATATAGGACTGCCCTGTGGGTGGGATCCTGGCTATATTGAGATAGCTTCGTAATGGGTGACGGCTCTCTTGCGGTTGGCTGTGTGTGTGACCTCACTGGCCCTTTATAAGCCCACTGCAGACAGCAGTCGCTCTCTTTAACCTGACTCTCTAGCCTGGGGTAGCTGAGCCAAGCTGATGGATAGCCGAGAGGTAAGGAGTTTGGTAGTGAACACGTGGGTCTTCAGACCAGGTGTTCACTAGGGAGTTAACAAGTCAGGGCATTATGTGAGTAGGTATAATAAAGGCTTTTAAGATTACATGTGGCTGTTCTTGAGTGCGCTACCAGTTATTAAACTATAGATTCAAGAAATCATGGCCAGAGACCTTTTTGAAGGCCTCTAGAGGAGGCGAGCCGGGTAGAGTTCACACTGCTAAGCACAGTGGTCAAAGGTACTCTGTTGGGCCTAGGACAGACTGGTAATAGTAACTGCCAGGAAGGCATGTTACAAATTTTCTTATTATATTTTGTGACTTTCTACTATAAAGTCTATTTTCCCCACAACCCTTAAAACACAAAACTGAATTTATATATAAATGTAAATATATCAGATCCTTCTAACCAAGTTAGTAAGAGTTTACCTACTGAAAAAGCCTTAAATAGTACAGGATAACTTATCAGACAAAAGTTATTATATTTTTTTAATGTATGGCAGTGAGTAAAATGATTTCTTATTTTAAGAAACTTTTAGATGTTTGGGTTAGATTGGTAAGAAGTAGCCCTTGTGAGTCATAGATTCTCCTACATTCACAATCTGAATTCTAGATTTTTTGGTTATAGGAAAGGCAAAATGAAAAAAGGTCTGCATGAAGATTAGGAACAGAATGGAGATGCTTAAGATGCCCCCAATAGAAGATGATATATTGTGAGAAAGAAAATGAGAATTTAGAAATAGCTTTCTTAGATTTTCATGTTCCCAGAGACCAATATCTACTATGGGGGCAATAATAGGGACTAAATTAAGAGTCACAGAAGGGACTGGAAGGGATTTCAGTGATTATTTAGTTAAATCCTTTCATATTATTTCATAAGGAAACTGAGGCCATTGGAGGGTAAGTGACTTGCTAAAGATATGTTGCTCTAATTCCACCCCCTCTCCCTTTTAAATTTAGTTTACATCAGGTAATTTTCTTTATATGAACTGGAGCAGTTAAATAAAATACATTTCTTAATTTTGACCCCAATAATAACTCAAAAGTTTGCTCCATGTCCTATATTGAGAGATCTTATTAAGCAGTTCTTTGTCTGTAGAAGGCACAAGGCATGGCACGCTTTCCCCTTTCCCTTGCTAAGGACAGTAGCAATTATAGACAGTGACTTAAGTAGTTATTCTTCATAATATTTGCACTAAGGACTGCTCCTTTGTGCTCATAAGAGATTAGAGACATTAATAAGAGTAGCATGATTCAGCTCTTGGTGCCCCACTAACAGAGTCTACAACAGCTTTGTTTGAGAGAGGTTAAAAAAAAAAAAAAAAAAAAAAGAAGAAATGATTTCTTCCCCTTGCTCTGGGGGTGAATTTAGGACAATCTCAAAGAGCCATGCAGATTCACCAAAGTCACAGAAAGAGTAAAAGGCACAACCATCTAAGATCAACATTTCATTTCCTATTTGCTCTAAGGGATGTATATTCATAAAATAAACATAACTTCAGCTTGTCAGAGAATAAAAATGCAACCTGTCAGCTATGAAGAAATTGGCTTTAAGCAAGGCAGAAAGGGACCCCAACCCCCAACCTCTACCTGCCCTCAAAAATGATGCAATCACATTACTTTAAATGTGAGAAGAATTCTGTGATTACATTTAGCCCTAGCTATCTTGGCCCTAGTTCTTAGAGGGCAGGGGCTGCATCTCATCCATCTCTGCATCTCTGCAGGAACCAGCATGGTCTCTAGCACAAAGTAGAAAGTCAATAAATAGCTATTGAATTGAATCAAATTCTTCTCGGTGTTATCTAGTATACTGCAAAGAGGAAAATCATTTTTTTGGAAGAGCATGCTCTTAGACCATGGTTTTACAATATCCTTAGTTCACTGCACATATGTTATTCTGCTAATTACTACTAAAATTGGTTTACTTCTTTCAAAAGATTTTTAAAAGATTGTCATTATTATTTAGTTTTTCTTAATTTTCTTGCCTGCTACCCTCACTTATCCACATATCTGTGACTTCATCAGATTAGGGAATTTCCTGTATGGAAATTCTTGGAAGCATCTCTCCAACTCCTTTATACTTAAATTACCTGTGGTCAATGAGAGGTTGTTAATAGTCCATAGTCACCCAGCCAATGTGAAATGGAACTCAGGTCTTCCTAAGGACCTCTACCCACTATTCAAAGCTTACTTTTTGAGTTTTCCAAATTGAAGTAAGTTATAAACCAATAGGTGATTATTTTGGAAAGTTTGACCCTAAAAGTCTCAGAGGAGACAAGATTAAATTATAGGTAGAATTTGTAGAACTATGATATTTCACTACTACCATGATTGTAGAAAGAAGTCTTCCTGTGTCCCATCCTGATGAATTTGATTCACTAAATAAAGACTTTTGCAGTGTTCATATGTTTCTGAATTTCAGAATTTTAGAAAGTTAGAATCTTCTCATTTCACTGGTTAGGAAACTGAGGTCCATAGAAGTCAATTGGTTTGCCTAAAGTCACATAGGTAATCATTAACAAAATCAAGATTTGAACCTCAAATTATACTTACTGAATTTATATCTTATTTCTTCCATTCCTTGACAATTAGACTATATGTTTCTATTGTCAATTCTTATTATTCTAAGTACTATGTTATGAGGATAGAGGTTCAAAATCTCCTAAAAACAAATTCTTTCTTATTAAGTCTAATTCTTTCATAAACTATTTTTTATTCCTCCCCCCTCCTTCATCATCCCCTCATGATAGAGAAGAGTTGATTGCATTCTTCCATAAAAGAATGCTTTTTAAACTTGAAGACTATTATTAAGCTCCCCTCAGTTAACTTTTATCTAATCTGAGTGTAATATATCAGCTCCCTAAGCTTTCCTGTTCTTTTTTTCCCTCCAGTTCTTTCTTCTTCTTTGTTGTTTCCTCTTGAATCCTTTCTAAATTCTTTATTATGTCTTGGGTATTACAGTAATTCCCATCTTTCACTATCTTGAGATCTTGCTTACCTGATCCCTCACTGATGGAAAATGGGATATGAATGGGCATTGAAAACCATATCTCAATTCGCTCTGCCTTTATCAATACAATGATTACTAAAAATGGATACTTACAATATAGTCTCTGGTTTCTATGAAGGAATACTTACTTTCCTGAAGAGGTTATCTCAAACAAAAGAACATCAGTAGTTGTAAAGAGCTAGAACTGAGCAATGCACTTGGATAATGAAGCACGTGAGACTAATTGCCAATTGGACGGTTCCCTATTAACTTGTTTAAGGTTGACCCTCCCCAGCTCTTCTGTGCTGACTTGATTGGTGGGATAAAGAGGGGGAAGTGACTTGTGTGGGAGGAGTAAGAGAAACTTGGGTGGTGGAACTCATGCTCACTTGCACTCGTGATCTGGTGTTGGAGGTGACGGTAAAGATCTAGAATAAAGACATTTAGTGATCCTGACTCCTGCTGATTTCTGGAAAGATAGAGTTCCAGCATTTGGCGCCCAACATGGGGCTGGCACCCTACTTCCACCGAAGTCCTCCTGTGAACAGGAGATTAGGTGAGTATTCTAATAGAAATAAGGAACTTACCTTGTTAAGGACTAAATCAGCAATCTCTAGTAACTGAGATGGGGCAGATGTTAGGTAAATCCTGGGCCTCAGCTGACCCTGCTCCAACCCCAGCCCCTGCCTCATCTAGCAATGCTATAGAGGATATAATTAAGATAATTGATGAGAAAAGTTTACTTGTTCCCATCCCACAAATGAATAATCTCTTGATTCGCACGTCCCCTTGGTTCTTAAATGAAGAAAAACTACGTATAGATAAATGGAAGCTAGTGGGACTTGAAATGAAAGAATTTTACTCAAAAAATGGGAATTGTCAAATTTTCCCAGAGGTATTTTATCTATACAACTTGATTCTATTAGACTTAAGCTATCGAAAAGAGTTTAGAAGAAGGAAGAGTTCTAAAAAGGCACAGAGAAGGAAGCACAGAAGAAGTGAGGAACAAAAGATAGAAGATAGGCAAACTCAGGACATTGCCAGAGGGCAAGGGGATTTGAATGAGGAATCTGAGTGTGTAGACTCTGATTGTCCGGAAGAAATTTCAACCCCACCTAGAGAGCAGATTATTGATCAGCCCACATCCACTCCACCTTCAGGGACGGAGTGAGGAGGAGTAGTGGGAGGGACAGTGACATCATCAGCGCCCCCCCCTCCTCCCACACAGAGCCCCCCCTCCCAACAACTGCCCACTCCTGTAACTAGATTAGAAAGAGGGCTTATTGAAGCAATTGAAAATGGAAAAGAAGTAGATAATGATTTCAAACTTCAAATTTTTCCCGTGATTCAACAGCATAATTCTGCAGGTCAAGAGAGTAGAAGATATGCTCCTTTTAATATGGATGTCCTTAAAAACCTGAAAAAATCTTGCACTGTCTTTGGGGCTACATCAGATTATGTTAAGATGTTAATACACAATTTGGCTTATGAAACCTTAACTCCTAGTGACTGGAAAGTCATTGCAAAAGTGTGCTTAGAACCTGGACAAAATTTGTTGTGGTTTTCTGAATTTACTGAGCTCTGTAGGATTCAAGCCCAACAAAATAGTCAAAGTGCAGCTAATACTTCCATCACCTATGACCTACTAATAGGTGTAGGTTCTTATGCAGATGCTTAGGTACAGATTAATTACTCCATAACAGCATTTGAGCAAATTGCTGCTGCTGCTATCAAAGCATGGGCTTCTCTCCCCAGTAAAAACTACAAGGGTGAGACCTACACAAAAATTGTACAGGGACCAAATGAACCTTTTGCTGATTTTGTGGCACGTTTGCAGACAGCTGTCATACAGGCTAATGGTGAAAATGAAGTAACAGACACTTTGGTGAGGCAACTTGCTAGAGACAATGCCAATGAGGTTTGTAGAAGGATTATACTAGGACTACGTAAGGATGCTCCTTTAGAGGAGATCATAAGACGCTGTGCCACAATGGGCACAAATACCTTTTATAGCCAGGCTATGGTGCAGACTTCCCAAGATCCCAACATGGGGAGACAGGATCCCTTTTGGCAAGGGGTTTCCAGAGAGACTCGTCAATGCTTTCAATGCAGTAAAGTAGGCCATTTGAAAGCTCAATGTTGGCATAGAGACAGAGTGAGAAGACAGGCTGGGAGAACAAGACCCAAAACCCCATGTCCAAAATGCAACAGAGGACTCCATTGGGCCTCAGAGTGTAGACTGATTCAGGGAAACGGGATGAGGGGCCCAGCTCCAGGGCCCCAGGCAAAAAACACTTGGGGCATGATGGCAGCCGATGCCACACCCAGAGAGTGCCTCCAAGTCCAATACCCAGACATGACCCATCAGCCAGGAAGCCATCTGAGGGGAGAAAGGGATTACACAATCAGTCAGCCAGGAAGCAACATGATGGGAGAAAGGGACTACAATTAGGGAGGATAGAGTTGTATGCTGCTGGGACAATTGAGATACCCCCTGGAGAGGTGAAATCTGTTCCTCTCCAACCTATGGATCCCTTGCCTCCAGGCACAGTAGGCTTGACCATTTCACCTCCTGAGAGTACTTACAAGACAGTGTTCATTCATACACTGATGTGGGAAACTGGGGAATGTGTAGATAATATCCCAGTCACTAACACAGGGAGACAATGTGTGACTTATCAACCAGGGGAAGTAGTAGCATCAGGTTTATTGATACAGACTCCTAATAAGCAACCTGGTGACAGTCACCCATGTTCGGACTCCAAGCAGAAAAACCCAGGAATATACTGGACAGCAGCTGTGACAGCTGACCGACCTATGCTCACCATCTATATAAATGGCATACCATTAGAAGAACTGGTGGACACAGGTGCAGATCGCACAGTCATTAGAGGTGCCAACTGGCCCAGTCACTGGCCAAAGACTAAGACAGACACCTACATGTCTGGGGTAGGAGGATCAATAGCAGCTGAAGTTAGTGCTACCCCTTTAAGATGGGTATTTGAAGGTGAAACAGGAGTTTTTACTCCTTTTATAGTTGAAAAAATCCCCATCAATCTGTGGGGAAGAGACATTTTTACAACAATTAGGGTTAAAAATGAGTACTTCGGTTTTTTAAGCAGGGCTGCTGTTGAAGGCCTGCCAACACTTTCACCTGTTCCTATCCAGTGGAAAACTGATACACCAGTGTGGATAGAACAGTGGCCCTTAGATAACAATAAAATTCAGGCCTTACTAGATATAGTACAGGAACAACTTGACCAAGGACACTTACAACCTTCTCTAAGTCCTTGGAATTCCCCAGTATTTGTTGTAAAAAAGAAATCTGGAAAATGGAGAATGTTGACTAATTTAAGAAAGGTAAATGAACAGATGGAAACTATGGGAACTCTTCAACCTGGACTTCCATCTCCTACTCAGTTGCCTAGAGAATGGCCTCTGTGGGTTATAGACATTAAGGATTGTTTCTATTCTATCCCTCTAGATAAGGAGGATATGAAAGATTTGCCTTTTCAGTGCCCAGCGTTAACTTAGCTGAGCCTTATAAAAGATATGAATGGACAGTTTTGCCACAGGGAATGAAAAACAGCCCTACTATGTGTCAAATGTATGTTGCTGCTGCTCTTAGTCCAGTAAGAAAAGCATTTCCAAAAGTAATGTTATTACATTACATGGATAATATATTGGGATGTGCACCTGAGGAACAAATGTTAGAAGCATGTCTACAAAAAACCATAGAAACACTAAGGAATTATAAATTGCACATAGCTCCAGAAAAGATTCAAAGACATGCTCCTTTTCAATATTTAGGATATGAAGTATATCCTAAGGTGCTTACAGTACAAAAACTCTCCTTAAGAACAGAGAAGCTAAACACCTTAAATGACTTCCAGAAATTGATAGGAGATATCCAATGGATGCGTCCCGTGCTAGGCTTGACTATCTGTCAATTGCAACCATTATATGTCATTTTAAGGGGAGACAGTGCTTTAAATTCACCACGCCAGCTTACAAAAGAAGCTCAAGAGGCTTTGAGACAAGTTGAACTGGCTTTATCCAATGTGGTTGAAAGAGTCACTCAAAAACCCTTGGAAATATCAGTTTTTGCTACACAAGAGGCACCCACAGCAGTCCTTCATCAAGGAGACAGTGTGATAGAGTGGGTGAACCTCCCAGCACAACCAGAACAAAGCCTTATTCCTTACCCAGTGCTTGTGGCTAGAATTTTATTAAAGGCCCTTAAGCAAGCAGTACAATTATCTGGGACAAGACCTGACAAGATGTACACCTTTTATACTAATGCACAAGTTAATGTGTGCTGCAAAACCATCCCAGAGTGGCAAATTTTATTAACCATGGCTCCAAATTTTGCACATGGATCTCCATTAAAGATAACCAGACTGCTACATAATTGGCAATGGATTCTTGAAGAAAAGGTTTCTAAAGTTCCTCTTAAAGGACCAACTATCTTTACAGATGCATCCAAACATAATATTTGCGCTGTGTATTCTTGTGACTTAACTATAAAGAAAGTAATCAGAACTCCTTTTCAGTCCACTCAGCAGAATGAATTGTATGCAATCATTCTAGCTCTTGCTTATTATCCGGGAGACATAAATATAATATCTGATTCGGCCTATTCAGTAGGTGTGGTACAAAGAATTGCCACAGCCCAAATAAAATTTGTATCCTCCAATATATATCAGCTCTTTAAAGAGCTTCAAGAGCAAGTGAGAAAGCATCCAGGTAAGATTTATATTTTGCATGTCCACTCCCATAGTGGACTTCCAGGTCCTATTTTTGATGGTAATTCAAAGGCAGATAGCCTTCTAACCATGCTGGCCAGTACTCCTTTATTTCAAGAAGCACAAGAGTCTCATTCTAAATATCATCAGGCTGCCCAAGCTTTACGTTTGCAGTTTGGAATAACAAGAGAAGAAGCTAGGAGCATAGTAAAAGCCTGTACAGCTTGCCTTCCTTTCCATGCTCCTACACTCCCTCCAGGGAAGAATCCTCGTGGTTTGAGACCTAATGAAATTTGGCAAATGGATGTGACCCATTATAATCTTTTGGTCGTCTATCTTTTATTCACGTTGTGGTAGACACCTTTTCAGGATTCACATTTGCAATGCCAGCAGCAAAAGAGACAGCCCGAGTGGTAACTGAATTCCTTATACAAGCATTTGCAATTATGGGTGTTCCATAAGCAATAAAAACAGACAATGGACCTGCATATACATCTAAACATTTTACACACTTTTGTGCACAGTATAAGATTTTACACACCATGGGCATACCCTTTAATCCTCAAGGGCAGGCAATAGTAGAGAGAAGAAACAGAGATATTAAGACACTACTCCAAAAACAAAAGAAAGGGGGAGCCACGGGTAACCCTAGAGAACTTCTAAATTTAGTTCTCTATACCATTAATTTTTTAAATTTTTGACAAAGATGCACTGGCTCCAGCAGACAGGTTTTTTTTTTTTTTTTTTTTTTTTTTTTAATTTTTTATTTTATTTTATAATTATAACATTTTTTGACAGTACACATGCATGGGTAATTTTTTACAACATTATCCCTTGCACTTACTTCTATTCAGATTTTTTCCCTTCCTCCCCCAACCACCTCCCCCTGATGGCAAGCAGTCTTATATATGTTAAATATATTACAGTATAATTTAGATACAATATATGTGTGTAGAACTGAATTTTTTGTTGCACAGGAAGAATTGGATTCAGAAGGTAAAAATAACAGTTTACATTCATTTCCCAGTCCTTTTCTGGATGTAGCTGGTTCTGTCCATCATTAATCAATTGGAATTGGATTAGCTCTTCTCTATGTTGAAGAAATCCACTTCCATCAGCATACATCCTCGTACAGTATCATTGTTGAAGTGTATAATGATCTTCTGGTTCTGCTCGTTTCACTCAGCATCAGTTGATGTAAGTCTCTCCAAGCCTCTCTGTATTTCTCCTGTTGGTCATTTCTTATAGAACAGTAATATTCCATAACATTCATATACCATAGTTTACCCAACCATTCTCCAATTGATGGACATCCATTCATCTTCCAGCTTCTAGCCACTATGAAAAGGGCTGCCACAAACATTTTGGCACATACAGGACCCTTTCCCTTCTCTAGTAGTTCCTTGGGGTATAAGCCCAGTAGTAGTATGGCTGGGTCAAAGGGTATGCACATTTTGATAACTTTTTGGGCATAATTCCAGATTGCTCTCCAGAATGGTTGGATTCTTTCACAACTCCACCAACAATGCATCAGTGTCCCAGTTTTCCCACAGCCCCTCCAACATTCATCGTTATTTGTTCCTGTCATTTTAGCCAATCTGACAGGTGTGTAATGATACCTCAGAGTTGTCTTAATTTGCATTTCTCTGATCAATAGTGATTTGGAACACTCTTTCATATGAGTGGAAATAGTTTTAATTTCATCATCTGAAAATTGTCTGTTCATATCCTTTGACCATTTATCATTTGGAGAATGGCTTGATTTCTTATAAATTAAAGTCAATTCTCTGTATATTTTGGAGATGAGGCCTTTATCAGAACCTTTAACTGTAAAAATTTTTTCCCAATTTGTTACTTCCCTTCTAATCTTGTTTGCATTAGTTTTGTTTGTGCAGAAACTTTTTAATTTGGTGTAATCAAAATGTTCTATTTTGTGATCAATAATGGTCTCTAGTTCTCCCTTGGACACAAACTCCTTCCTCCTCCACAAGTCTGAGAGGTAAACCATCCCATGTTCCTCCAATTTATTTATGATTTCGTTCTTTATGCCTAAATCTTGGACCCATTTTGATCTAATCTTAGTATGTGGTGTTAAATGTGGGTCCATGCCTAGTTTCTGCCATACTAATTTCCAGTTTTCCCAGCAGTTTTTGTTAAATAATGAATTCTTATCCCAAAATTTGGGATCTTTGGGTTTGTCAAAGATTAGATTGCTATTTTTATTCACTATCTTGTCCTGTGAACCTAACCTATGCCACTGATCAACTAGTCTATTTCTTTGCCAATACCAAATGGTTTTGGTGACTGTTGCTTTATAATATAGCTTTAAATCAGGTACACTTAGACCACCTTCCTCTGACTTTTTTTTCATTAGTTCCCTTGCAATTCTCGACCTTTTATTCTTCCATATGAATTTTGTTGTTATTTTTTCTAGGTCATTAAAATAGTTTCTTGGGAGTCTGATTGGTATAGCACTAAATAAATAGATTAGTTTGGGGAGTATTGTCATCTTTATTATATTCGCTCGGCCTATCCAAGAACATTGAATGTCTTTCCAATTATTTAAATCTGACTTTATTTTTGTGGCAAGTGTTTTGTAATTTTGCTCATATAATTCCTGACTCTCCTTTGGTAGATATATTCCCAAATATTTGATACTATCGACTGTTATTTTGAATGGAATTTCTCTTTGTATCTCTTGCTGTTGGATTGTGTTGGTAATGTATAAAAATCCTGAGGATTTATGTGGATTTATTTTGTATCCTGCGACTTTGCTAAAATTCTGAATTATTTCTAATAGCTTTTTAGCAGAGTCTTTGGGGTTCTCTAAGTATACCATCATGTCATCCAGCAGACAGGTTTTATAACTCACCGGAAGGGCAGTGTCCAGTGCGAGCAGCTCCACTGTCTTTAGATAATCGCCAAGTGATGTGGAGAGACCCAGAAAGTGGTGAATGGAAGGGACCAGATAGGTTAACTGCTTGGGGGAGAGGGTTTGCTTGTATCTCTACAGATGGAGAAGGAATCAGATGGGTGCCAACGAGCCGTATTCGCCTTGTCCATCGGAGAGAGACAGAGCAGACCCTTGAAACGAAGGAGAAGGCCCAAGAAACATCGGGTGGTTCCGTTGCTGACTGTGCCCACCACTGAAAGAGCCTGGCAGTTATGGCGTTTGACCCATGGACATCAAAAACTGTTGGACTTGAAAATCCTCAGGAATCATTGGATTCTCTGAGACATCATAAGACTATTGTAGGACTTGAAAGTCTCAGGAATCATTGGATTCTCTGAGACATCATAAGACTATTGTAGGACTGAAATCCTCAGGAATCATTGGATTCTCTGAGACATAAGACTATTGTAGGACTGAAATCCTCAGGAATCATTGGATTCTCTGAGACATCATAAGGCTATTGTAGGACTGAAAGTCCTCAGGAATCATTGGATTCTCTGAGGCATCATAAGACTGTTGCTGGACTTCAAAAACTTGTGGGGATCATTGGATTCCCTAACAGTGAAGCAATGGACAATAGATTGGTTTTGGACTATCTCTTGGTTGCTGAAGAAGGGGTATGTGTGTCTGGTGTTTACATACCCTCCTTCTAGGACTTCTGGAAATCTCTTACAATACCATGTTGATTTATATTGTTTGTTATATCACTACTTACATGTACAATTCCTGTTTGTTACACCACATCGAGTCTGCACGACTGTGGGGAGAGTCACCACTAATAGCCTCTGCGTTATTGCTATGTGCTTGTGTATTAACTCCCATGCTGATGGGTTTGTGCATACTTGTCTCTAATAAGGCCCTTCAATCCAGAAACTCGCTAGCAAATCCCCACTTCTCTTTGGTGCTTTTCATCTCCCTTCCTGAGATGTCAGGGATGGTGTGATTATCTCCTTTTTAGTGCTTTCATTTCCCCTCCTGAGAAGTCAGGGGGGGCGTGATCACCTCCTTTTTTGGGGTTCTCATCTCCCTGAAAAGTCAGGGATGGCGCAACCTCCTGTGGTCTAAAACAAAAGAAAGCGGGAGATGTAAAGGGCTAGAACTGAGCAATGCACTTGGATAATGAAGCACGTGAGACTAATTGCCAATTGGACGGTTCCCTATTAACTTGTTTAAGGTTGACCCAGCTCTTCTGTGCTGACTTGATTGGTGGGATAAAGAGGGGGAAGTGACTTGTGTGGGAGGAGTAAGAGAAACTTGGGTGGTGGAACTCATGCTCATTTGCACTCGTGACCTGGTGTTGGAGGTGACGGTAAAGATCTAGAATAAAGACATTTAGTGATCCTGACTCCTGCTGATTTCTGGAAAGATAGAGTTCCAGCAAGTAGTCTTAGAAAATATTTCATTAACTATAGCATCAATAGCCAAGTTTGTAAAAACTTTTATTACTCCTGTGTTTTGAGACAACAAAAGCAGAGGCTTGGCTTTTCTCCTTATTCACAGCTGATGTGCCCTTGACCAGAATTCTGTTTTCCTCGGGAACAGAAAAATGTCTAACATTTTGAACACTGGGCCCAAAGACACAAATACTGAAATGATACATGAAATGCATATAAATGGCCTTCAGAAAAGTGCTTTCTTAGACATTTTGGGGTAATAGTGATTACTTCACTGAGAGATTCTCAAATTTGTCACATAAACATTACAAGTTTCCTGGCATAAAACTAGCAGTCCTTCCAACCCCATAATCATCAGGAAAGAAACCTTGCCCCTACCCTCTTTGCCAGCTATTATTGTTTGTCTGATAATTGGTATCCATGAAAGAAGTTGTGAGAGAAAATTTTGGAGAGCTACCATGTATGTTTATTTTCACAGAATTATGAAACAAAACAATGTTAGAACCAGAAAAAAATCTTAAAAGCATCTAGTCTACCTTTTCATTTTTTAGATAAAGAGAGGTCCAGAGAGGCAGAATGATATCTTATAAGTGGTCTTTGTGACTCCAAGGCTAGTGTTTCCAGTATCTATATATCCTTTCTCCATGAAACTTTGAACATAATTTTACAATTTTAAATTATTATATCTTTTATTTATACAAAAATTTTAAAATCACATCTTGATCAAAAAATTTTGCAATTAATATGATACTAAGTATTTGGTCTACAATATAAGGTTCATTGATAATATTGATCATAAGGGCAATTTAACTGACTTTATGACTATCTGCTTTATAACCAAGTATGTAATAAATAGTAAATGTTTAATGACTGACTCTCTGGGAAAAATAAAGTACTCATAACACATTTTAAAGTTTAGTCTGAATTACTAACATTTCCTCATCACTTTCTTAAGTTTAGACCATCCTTAAACAATACATTTCTGAGGTGTAAATACACCAATTTAACAACTGGCTCATGTGAACTATCTATGCTTCAGCTACCTCTTCTTATAATCGGTGTAAGGACATATCGCAGTGAAAAGTGAGGACTGCCTGTACAACTGCCAAAATGAAAGTGTTATAATCTTATAGTGCTTATAATTAATAAGTTCCTTTTAAGAAAAATCACAGCACTATAATTTTAAATTATAGGTAGTTAGATATCACTATGACATAGGTTTTTTTTTTTTTTTTTTTTTTTTTTCTGGCATACTTATTCATATAAATTTAGCTTTCAAGAGTCATTTCCGAAGGATCTTTAAGGATATAGTTACAATGCTTTGTGACTTTCCCTTTTTTATTTCTTTTCTTTTTTGTTTAATTTTATGGTAGTTAGTTCTGTCAGTATCTCAGCTTCCCTTCCCCCTTTCATTCTAGAACAGAAAAGAAAACATTGCAGTAAAAGCTTAAATAATTAGACATGTCAAGTCAAACTTGGTGACTCTAAAATAGCTCTCACATCTTTCTTAACCCTTTTTCCTTCTGTCCAAACTGAAGTCTAAAGATATTTTTTTTCATCTTTTTCATCAAACAAGAAATCATTTTGGCTTTCTTTCTAACCCTCTCTTTTCTTCTTTCCTCTTCACCAGTCCCTTAAATCAATTGTCTTTATTTTCTTATCTAGAAATAAGCAATTGGCCTTTTTGACTATGCATTATTCAGACTCAATAGTATTTCTTCTTCAAGATATATGAAGAAAACAGGTTCTGTTCTGAAGAGATGATGCCTTTTGGTTCATAGATGTATAAAACACAGTTACTATTCTATGCCTTTGCTAATAGTTAATTGTGTCTAATGAATGATTGTTATTGGGAAATATTCCATTAGGGGCTTGTGAGCCATGGGATTAAAAATATAGACCCACTGGGGTATTACACAACTTTTGAGTACTATAACCACCCCCTAGCACCACCGGAGAGTGCAAGTAAAAATTGAAGGAATATCCTAGAGGGGGTGTTACACATATATAATCACATAAAAAGTAGATGCAAGATATTTGAGATTTCTTATATAGGAGTATGATTTTTTTAAAGTGATCAAAACTCAAAAATGAATGAAATGTTATTCATCTGGTCATTAATTCATGTCCTCAATCTCCCTACATTCCCTAGGTGTTACAGGTAAGTTGATAGATGTGTGGATGATTGGGTAGGTGGTAGATGATTAAGATGACTAAAGTTAGAAAAGATGATGTCACTTCTGACTTAAGAAATCTCAAATTCTTTTAATTTTTGTGATAAATCAAATAAATATGTTTTTCTTAGAAAAATTAAACTTTGTTTTATTCAAGGTGTAGAAGAAAACAGTATTAGAAGGACTAGATTGTTAGGATTACTAGGTGAGAATCGAGAAAGAGCTATCAATCTGTCAATCCTTTCCGTGTCCAGGTGAGGTTTCCCGTGTTGCATCAATTGATGCAAAATTTATAATAATTTTACTTTGAAATAAAAATTTCCCTCATTTCTATTTTCTTTGCCTTATGGATAAAAAAATGCATTGGATGAATTGAGAGTTTGATTCTTCAAGGTATTCTCAAATTCCTATCTTTCTTTAAATGTTCCAATTCTATATATCACATTGATGCTTTGATTATGGAAATTAGGCATATTCACTGAATTTGAAAGGCAATGATCATTAGTGAGTACACGCAAATGGAAAAATACATTTAACAAAATATAAATGAAAATTCAATATGGAACAATAACATGATTTTTAAAATGCTCTAAGAAAAGCATGTATTTAGAAGGAGGAAGGTAGTGATTCCATCACTCTTTACATTGTTTAGGTCACACATAGAAAATCATGTGTTCAGATCTGGGGGCCATATCTTAGGAAACATAGAGACAAATGGAAAAGCAGGTCAGAGAAAGTGACTAAGATGATTAGAGGACTCGTTAACATGACATACAATGTTTGTTTGGAGGAAATGGAGCTGCTTTGCCTAGGAAAATAAAATTTACAGTAGACTCTAGAAGTAATGGGTGGAATTTTCAGAAAGACGCACTTTGGCTTACTCCTCTGTTGTTATTAATTATTGTTGTGGGCCAATTGTGTCTGACTCTTTGTGATCCTATTCTTGACACCAAGAGTAGTTTATCAATTCCTTCTGCACTTATTTTATAGAAGAAGAACTGAGGTGAACAGGGTTAAATGACTTGCCCATAGTCTCAGAGTGGGTCAGTAACTGAGGCCAGATTTGAATACAGGAAGATGAGTATCTATTCTGCCTAGCTTTCCACTGCTAGGAAAAGAAAAACTCTCTTGAAGTATCCAAAATAGAATAGATTGTCTTGGTAGGGAGCTGGTTTCTCCTCACTTCAGGTCTTCAAGCAGAGAATGGGGGATTGTTTGTTTGTTTTTTGGAGAATTATAGAAAGCAATCTTGGTCAGATATAGATTGTACTAGACTATCTTGTGGCTCCTTTCAGATATTAGAGCCTGTGTGGTTTTTTGTTTGTTTGTTTGTTTTTTGTGTTGAGGCAATTGAGGTTAAGTGACTTGCCCAGGGTCACACAGCTAGGAAGTGTTAAATGTCTGAGACCAGATTTGAACTCAGGTCCTCCTGAATTCAAGGCTGGTGCTCTATCCACTGCGCCACCTAGCTGACCCAGAGCCTGTGTTTTTTAAAATGATATCTATCATCTAAAGATGTATTAAGATATGATTTTACGTTTTATGAAATGTTTTCACAATTGTCCTGTGAATAAGATAGTGCAAGTATTTTTTAATCATATATCTCATCCCCAAATACATAATAAACAAAAACATAATAAAATCATGTGGTTTCAGGATCAAATGGAAAATTCTTTGTGTGACAGTTTAAGTCAGATAATCTGATCTTTTGGTGTATTTCTAGTCTTTTAATACTTTATTTCATGCATTCTATGATCCACTCTGGTCTATGTCTCCTCTTCCTGATTTTCCTGAACTTCTTTATCAGGTTGTTCCATCTTTCTCTTCATTACTTTCTCTTCATCATCTTCACTGTTTGGATCGGACACTTAATTTTCCCACTCGAAAGAACAAAAGGACAAAAGAGGGCAAAACCTAAAATTATTCTAATAGGATTCACAGAAGTAAATGGACAAGAATCATACAGAATGAAGAATGGTAGGGTTGTGATCTACATGGACAGAGGGAGTATTCTTGTCAAGAAAGAGGATCTATCACCATTCCAGAATATTATTTCTAAGACCAATGCTTGTACCATTATTTATAGGATGTTGAAATATCCAGTTCTTCTACAAAAAGAGATGCTACAAACATTTTTGCACATATGGGTCATTTTATGGGTGACCCTGTCTATGATTTCTTTGGGATAAAGACTCAGTAATGGCAAAGGGTCAAAGGGTGTGCATAGTTTTATAGCCATTTGAATATAGGAGATTGCTCTCCAGAATGGGTCGGTCATTTCACAAATCCACTAACAATGCATTAGTCTTTGTGGGAAATTTCAATCCATGATAAATCTCTAATGAACTTAATATTTTTTCTCTACCTTCTCTCCAACCATTACTATTTTCTTTTCCCTGGATGTTAAATTCCTTAATGCCCAAAAATCAATGGAAGGAAGTATAAAGGAATCTTCATTTCTCACAATGTGTGAATATCTAAATATAGTTTCTTTGGAAGATGTACTTAAATGAAGTGTGGTAGCTTAGTCCCAGGAATAGAATTTTTAGAGTAGAGCACTGAGACTTGGATAGAGAGTAGGGATATTGAGAAAGAGAAAGTTATTTAGAGAAGTGGGGGATTAAAAGAAGATAAACCACTCAGAGGAGCTCAGTTAGGTTTAGTATAAGGGTGGTAGTAGTGATGGGAGAAGGGGAATATATACAGGAAAGAGAAGGAAAGATTTATATGAATGTGAGAAAAGAAAAATATTAACAATGGAGATATTGAGCATAAGAAATGGAGATACCAAGTAGACAGCACCTTCCTTCTTCAGGATTAGGGGACACTAGAGAAAAAGGTTCTAAGAGGACCAGAGGTATAGATAGAGTTCAGAGAAACTCTATTGTGAACTAGGTGGAAGAGAGATGGAAACGGAGGAACATTTGGTAGCTTTCCATTTTTATTCATTAGTTTTGCCAAAATGGTACTAAGATTACCATTTTTCTGTGCTGCTAAAGAAATTAAAATACTGTAAGTGTCATGTAAATTTTAGCACCCTTGGCAAAAACCTATTTATCTTATCTTAGTTATGGCTTTGATAATCAGCTCTCCATATACTGTAGTAAAATAATTTTTGTACCCAGACAATTGACTTGAGTATATGTTATATGAGGATGCTAAGAAGGGTGTTAATGAGATGTAAAGGGAGGAGTCTACAATTTTTAGAGGAAAGTTACTTAAACTCTTATGTGGTAGTGGCAGAAAGTCTTCAGAAGCAGAATATTGGAGAATATCTATATCTTCTGAACTGATAAATGTGGACCTGTTTAATCACAGGATAATTGCAGAAGAATGAAGCTCCTTTGGAGAATGTTCTCCATTGAGCTTATTTTAAAACAGTTGTTGTTGGTTTTTTAATGAAAAATTTTTTATTGTGAATTTAACAACCCTGTATAAAGGCAAATTATCAAACATACAAAATAAAGAATAAAATCTTAAACAAAATCCTTATCATGAAATGGAGTAGAATAAAACAAATTAATAGACAACAAGTGAAAAAAGAAATTTGCTGAGTCTTAGGCTTTTAAAAAATTAATTCATGGATAATTGTAGGGAATGTGTATATACTTCTGGTACTACCAATCACAGTTTACATCTCTACATATAGTTCCTTCCCTCCAGAATTCCCTGTATTCATGTTTATTTATTTTTAATTGAACTACAATATTCCCTGTCATCAATATATCAAAATATGCTTACCTTCCAAATACAATTCTTCCTTTGCCACAACAACAACAAAATTCGGTTCTGCACATATATATTGTACCTAGTCTATACTATAAGATATTTAATATGTATGGGAATGCCTGCCATCTAGGGGAGGGGTGGAGGGAAGGAGGGGAAAAATTTGGAACAGAAGAGAGTACAAGGGATAATGCTGTAAAAAAAAATTATCTATGTATATGTACTGTCAAAAAAAGTTATAATTATAAAATTAATAAAAAAATAAACAATATATAGAAAAAATATGCTATAATCATAAATATTATTGCACAGTCATTTTATACAATTGTTCCTTCTTTTCATTGATATCTTTAGGATAAAGTAATTCCATCACTGGCTCAAGAAGATAATCAGTCTTATGGCTTACTGCATATTGACAGATTACTCCTTCAAACATTTACACCAAACTATAGTCTCACCAAAATTGCATCAGTTCTTGTTTCTCTAAAGTCCCCCTAAAGCTAATATTCTTTTGTTTTCATAATTCTAGAGGAAGGAGGAACAAGCATTTATTAAGCCTCTACTATGTGCCAGACACTATGCCAAGTGCTTTACTGCTATCTCATTTGTTTACATTCTGATGGTTTAGAATGAGTGTAAATAGAAATTGTTTCTGTTCTGGCCAAAAACTTTGAGGGTCTTCTTTTCCCTTTCCCTTTTTGTGATGATAAATTCTCAATTCTTACCAAGCCTTTAGTTATTGAATGGACTTTGCCTCAAACTGAGACATGGGACATAAATTGAGAAAGATCAAGGTCTCCCATGGCATTGCTATTGCTAGTCACTTTGAATTTTGTCTTGCTACTGGACTTCAATGAATCTTGAGGAGAAAGTGCGGCTCACAACTCTGCCAACTTTCTGCCTCACTTAATTCCAATTTGCATGCAAGTCAAGACACCACCCTCAAGATGTCATTGGTCCTCTTCAAGAATGAAGGATGAACAATAACATTTGATTTTTCACAACAGGCCTCTAAGGAAGATATTATTATTATGATCATTTTACAATTGATGAAACTGAGGTAAAAAAAGAGCTTAAGTGACTTGCTTAGGCTCACAGAATTAGTAAGTATTTTTGAGGTTGGATTTGAACTTTTTGACACCAGGCTCAGCCCTCTATCCATTGAGGATATCAGTGGTTCCTCTTCTCTATAATTGGAACAAATATTTTATCCTTTTTACTTTTCCATTTAAAAATTTGAAATCCAGGTGAGTTTCATTTATTTTTTCAATAGCCAGGTTGGTCTTTTACAGGATTTCATTGAGAGAGAATATACCCTGCCTGATTTAATTTTTTTTCTCTTATTAGTCCAAACAAAGTGACTTTTAAAAGAGGAACTTTTGTTGAAAGCTTAACAATTAGGGTTATAGCAATAAAAGTTTGAAAGAATTAATCAACTAGGATTGAATATCCTGGAAAGAGCTAAGTGGGTGCACAGTCCTGGATGGTTGGATGGAAACCTTGTAGGTCCAGATTAAAGTAAGTTTGTAAAATAGTTTCAGAAGACTTTTCATAGCATCTGTCTGCCTTCTGATAGGCACACTGGGGTGCTACAAGTTCTTTAAGTTTTGAACCTAAAATTCTCCCTCAGATATTAGATGATACATTCACCTTACTATCCACAGACTTCTTTCATCTTACATTGCAGTAAATCTACTATCAAAGTGATTCCATAAAAAAACTTGTCTTTGAAATGATAACTGGTCACTGGAAAGTGTTTCATCATTACCCAGTCTGGCTGTAGAGGAAACTGGATGCACTTAAAAGGCTTTCTTCAGGAAGAAGTTGAGTATATCAGTACATCACTTACAAATGTTTTAAAAAAGCAACATGTTATTGTTCAGTCACATCTATCTCTTATTGAAAGCATTTTTTGTTTGTTTTCTTGGTAAAAAAGTGCTTTCTCTAGGAATCAGAGATAAATAGGGTTGTGACTTGTCTAGAGTCACACAGCTAGTAAATATATGAGGTCAGATTCGAATTTGCAAAGATGAGTCTTCTGGACTCCAGCCCAGGTACTCTATCCTCTAAGCCCTTGGTACTCTTTCTTCTGTGCTACTTAGTTGCCTTCCAAAAAGGACAAAATAATTGATTAATTAGTGTCTCAGGTAATCTCACTGCTGTCAATCTGTAATAGTAGAGGGAATTCCTGTACCAGTAAAATTATAGATCTGGATTAAAAAAAAGAGTTAATTATATAAAAATTCATTGAAGCACCTACTATGTCTAATGCACTCTGCTCCATTTTGGGAGAAATACAGAAATGAATAATAGCATGTTTAAACAGCTTACATATGAGTAGGTGTGATAATATGAATGGATAAATATTAAACAAATTAAAATATAATTGGTGCTCCATTCCTTCCTTCCAGAGGTAGGGTATTATGAGTGTGAAACATTGCAAATACCATCAAATTCTGATTATGGGTTGGTTAGTTTTGCTGAACTGCTTCCCTTCACATAAACAAATCACTCAACTTCCCTATTCCTTAGTTTCATCACTTGTAAAATGGAGTTGTACGATTACTTGGCTTCTGGGGAGACTTTTGGTTCTAATGATCTAATGACTTCTTTTTAAGTTGACTTTGACCCATTAGAATTTCTCTGTGAAGCTGGTTATTGAGACAGTTTTTCCTCTACCTACTCATATTGTTGTCTAGTTAGCATTCTCCTCAGTTTGTCTATAAGATAGGAGGTAAGAGTTTTTCAAAATTTGCTAAAATCTAGCTAAGCTATTATAGCATTCCTCTGATCTACTTACTAGTCTAGTTATCCTGAGCAAAAAGGAAGTTTAGTCTATTGGAGAAGTCATGATTCTTTTTTGTGATATAATTTCTTTTTCCTAGATGTTCAATCCCTTCATTAATACACTGCCAGGAATCTAATGCTTAGAGAGAAGCAAAAAGAAAGAAAAAACTCTTTTCTCTTCTCCAAAGGTCAATTCTCTCAGCAGTTCTTCACTAAAGGATTTGACCATATTTTGTAGGAGTCATTTATTGTATTCCCTCCAATAGAAGTAAGCTTCTTGAGGGCACATACTTTTTAATTTCTTTCTTTGTATCTCCAGTGCTTTAATAATGGGACTCACTTGCAACAAGCACTTAATATTTGTTGAATTAAATGTTTGTGACATAGAACAACATTTTATTGAATCCAAGTTAAATTTTAGTGCCAACTTTTTACCATTTTAACTATTTAGGGAAAAAATTAGGAAACATAAAATTGTAATAACTAATATGTAATACTACTAATACTTTGTATGTAATAACTAGTATGTAATAATGTATTATGTTACGTCTATGGCAGCAGTGCCATTGGGAAAATTCTACCCTCCTTCCATTTAATTTTCTCCATCAGTTTGTAGCTTTAGCTTCTGTAAAAAGGAGTGAAAATACTGTAAAAATGCATGTAAAAAGTGTCTTCTCCTTTTGCCTTTTGGGCAGGACAGACTGCATGTTTCATAGGATGAGCA
Organism: Sminthopsis crassicaudata; assembly: GCF_048593235.1. Classification (NCBI taxonomy): domain Eukaryota; kingdom Metazoa; phylum Chordata; class Mammalia; order Dasyuromorphia; family Dasyuridae; genus Sminthopsis; species Sminthopsis crassicaudata. The sequence goes on from NC_133618.1 coordinate 560,860,794, forward strand.
GGCTTGGATAGATTGTGACTGCCTTGCAGATTTCATTCTATTATGTCTTTCCCTGTCCTTCCCTCCTTCCCCAGCCCAACCCAACTCCCCTGAAAACATCCGTATTTCTGTTGAGGGAACTGCCATCTTTTCAGTCACTCAGGTTCAAAACTATTGTTCACAAAAAAGATAGTGTCATCTTTGATTCTTCAATCTTATCCCACATATCCAACCAATTGCTAAATCTGTTTTGTTTTGTTTTTTAATTGCTACAGCTCTCAAATCTGTCTCCTTCATTCTATTCACACAAACCACCATGTTAGCATAGGCCCTCATTATCACTTGTTCAGATTAACACAAAAGCTTTCTAATTCATTTCCCTGTTTTGGATTTCTCCCCTCCCTCATCCATCTTCCACACAGCTGCCAAAATGTTTTTTTTCCTAAAACCTAGCTCTGACCATGTCACATCCCTACTCAATAAATTCCAGTGGTTCCCTCTTGGTTCTAGGATCAAATTTTTAAAAATCTCATCTTTTTTAATGTCTACTTTTTATGTAAGTTTTATATCATACATAATCATTAGCACAGCAATACATACATATAATTTATTATGAAATAAAAATATATATCACAGGTACATGCTTAAAATTTTTAACTGCTGGGATCAGAGAGGTTTGGAGACTATTAAATTAGAGAATAGTGAGTTGATTAAGTCCTCAAAATTATAAACAAATGGTCAATGAAAAATCTCTCTAATCTTTCCTTAGCCCCTCATGGATTGTACTCCTGTGAAGGGTAGAGATAAGGAAACTGAGGCATGATGTAGAATGGCAAAAATATCTGCCTAGTCTTTTTGCTTGGCCTGATAATCTCATTATATTGTTTTATTTCTTATATTATTTATATTATATTATTTTATTTCTTCTATTCTCTTTTGCCCAGGAATCATGGAGAGTAGAGAGTGTTAGGTTCTTACTAAGTGCTAATGAGATAATGAGATATTAGGTTCTTACTAAGTGCTAAGTCGGTACTTAACAATTCTCTAGTTTCGGCCTTTACTGGGAGTTTTACTTGTGAACCCCTGGGGAGGAGCAAGTTCATTGGTTGAAGTAATTTTTCCCAGAAGCCCTTGTGTTATCCCACGCCCATTCTCTAGGAGGATAAAAGAGGGAGGCACTTGAGAGATAGAGAGTGTTGTCTGGGCCAGACTTGAGGCGGCTCTCCGGAGGAAGAAGTCTCTCCTCTAGACCAGAGAGCAATCAGCAGTTTCTGGAGACACCAGCACATTACATATTGGCGTCCACAAAATGTGGGCCAAGGACTTTTCCTTATCCTGACAAGGACTTATTCTGAGCCCTTCAGAGGAGCTAGACTGGACCTTCGCAATTTGGTGCCCGAAGAGGGACAACACGATTCTGATTCCAGTAGAAAAACCTCCGATTCAGTTTCCAGTGGAAGAGACTTTCTGACACAGAAATAACCATGAGTAACAAGAAAACTTTGTTAAAGATTAAGTAAGCGTTATAATAGACAAATAAGGAACTTAACTTGTTAAGGGCTAAACCAGCAATCTCTTATAGCTGAAATGGGGCAGATGTTAGCTAAAGACAATACCTTGACCTCAGCTGACTCAGCCCCAGCCCCAGCGGCAGCCTCAGCTCCACCCCCAATCAGGAGTGTACCATAGAGAGTATAATTAAGATAATTGAAGAGCAGAGTTTACTTGTAACCTGGGTATAGATTGCTAAACTCTTGGCTGCATTAAAACACATGTTTCCTTGGTTTTTAGAGGAAGAAAAGATAGATGTAGATAACTGGAAGCTAGTGGGATTTGAAATGAGAGAATTTCACACAAAAATGGGCCTCATTCAATTTCTGCAGAGGTATTTTATATCTACAACATAGTTCAATTAGCCTTAAACTATCGAGCAAGTTGTAGGAGAAAGAAAAGTTTTAAAAATGAACAGAGGAGGAAGTGTGAGGAAAAAAAGGAAAGATCAAGATCTTGCCCAAGAACAAAGGGATTTAAATGAGGAATTAGGGTGTGATGACTCTGATTCTCTTGAAGAAGCTTCAACCCGGCCTAGAGAGCAGATTATTGATGGGCCCACATCAACTCCACCTTCAGAGGTAGAGGAAGAAGGAGGAGGGGAAGAGGCAGAAACACAAAAAGAATTGCCTGTGAAGCAGCCTAAGCCTATGACAAGATTAGAAAAAGCATTGGTTAAAGCTAAGAGAGAAGGACAGGATATAAGTGATTTTATACATGCATATCCTGTGATTGAAGATATTGACTCTGTAGGTCAAAAAAGGAGAAGATATGCACCTTTAGATTTGAATAAAATGAAAGATTTGAAAAAAGGTTGTACCCTTTATGGGGCTACATCAGCTTATGTTAAAATGTTACTAGATGGTTTGTCTTATGAAGTCCTAACCCCAAATGATTGGAAATCCATAGCAAGGACATGTCTAGAACCTGGACAAAATTTGTTATGGCTTGCGGAATTTCATGAATTATGTAAAATTCAAGTCAGATGCAATTTGGAAATAGGAGTTAACACACAATTCACTTTTGAGCACTTAGCTGGTGAAGGTCGGTATGGAGAGAATTCAGAACTGATTAATTATACCATGACAATATATGAGCAAATTGCTAAGGCTGCAATAAAAGCTTGGGGTGTTCTCCCTGGACAGAAAGATCATGGAGAGGCTTTCACTAAAATAGAGCAAGGTCCCAATGAACCTTTTGTAGATTTTGTGGGACGTTTGCAAACTGCTGTCAAAAGAACTATTGGAGAAAATGCAGCTACAGAAATAATGACCAGACATCTGACTAAGGAAAATGCCAATGAAATTTGCAAAAGAATTATATGGGGATTAGACAAAGATGCTCCTTTAGAGGAGATCATAAGATGCTGTGCTACAGTGGGAACAAATGCTTTTTATACCCAGACTATGATGAACGTGGAAAGACAGGGTCCCTCCTGCCAAGGGACTTCTAGAGAAACTCGTCGATGTTTCCAATGTGGAAAAATTGGACATCTAAGAGCTCAGTGTAAATATGGAGATAGAGTGAGAAGACAGGGTGAGAGAAGACCTAAAACCCCATGTCCAAAATGCAACAGAGGACTCCATTGGGCATCAGAGTGTAGAATAATTCAGGGAAATGGGATGAGGGACCCAGGTCCAGGGCCCCAAAAAAGACTTGGGGCATGATGGCAGCTGATGTTATACCCAAAGAGCCTTTAGAAGGTTAGGACTCTGATTTGATCAACCAGCAGAAAAGCAATCACATGGCAGAAAGGGATTACCCAATCAGTCAATCAAAAGGCAATCAGATTGCAAAAATGGATTACACTTGGGGAAAATACAGGCCCTTTAAACCAAAAGGGCTGTATTCAGTGCAAACAATTCCAATGTAATTGCCAGATGATGAGAAGAGATTTAGAAAGTGGTAAATAGAAGGAAATTAGATAGGTTAACTGCTTGGGGGAGAGGGTTTGCTTGTATTTCTTCAGATGGAAAAAAATCAGATGGGTGCCAATGAGCCATATTCGCCTTGTCCATAGGAGAGAAACAGAAAAAGAGAAAGACCTCAAAACAAAGGAGAAAATCTAAGAAACATCTGACACTGAAAGAGCATGGCAATAAGAAGACTGTTAAAGAACTTTAAAAACCAGCAGGAATCATTGGATTTCCTAACACAAGATGAGACTAATGGACAATGGACTTATGGACATTTATAAATTCTCAATTTGTGATTATTTGATCATGTTATTTGTTACATACTTCTAGCATGTATTATGTTACTATGTTACTATGTTTATATAATCTATGTAATTATGTGTAATGCCTCCCATATTGATGGATTTATGTTTCAAGGTCATGACCACCCTATGTTCTAAATCAAAAGAAAGGGGGAGATGTTAGGTTCTTACTAAGTGCTAATGAGATAATGAGATATTAGGTTCTTACTAAGTGCTAAGTCAGTACTTAACAATTCTCTAGTTCCAGCGTTTACTGGGAGTTTTACTTATGAACTCCTGGGGAACAGCAAGTTCATTGGTTGAATAATTTTTCCCAGAAGCCCTTGCGTTATCCCATGCCCATTCTCTGGGAGGATAAAAGAGGGAGGTACTCCAGAGAGAGAGTCTTGTCTCGACCAGACTTGAGGCGGCTCTCTGCAGGAAGGGAAGTCACTACTCTGGACCAGAGTTAACAGCAACTGTGTGGAGATAACGGTTCTCTACAGGAAGAAGAATCTGTCCGAGAGATTTGAGTTGACACAGCAGATCTCCACCCAGAGAGCAATCAGCAGTTTCTGGAGACAACAGTATGTTACAAGAGAGAACTAAACTTCAGATTTTCTAGGTTAAAGAAAAAAAAAGAAAAATATTACCCTAAAAAAAAAAACTTAAATGGTTTCAAGGTTTGGGTCTCTGGACTTGGCTTGCTTTCTTGTGCACTTAGGTAAAGCTTTTTAGGTTCTCATATTACTCTCCTACAACTATTCATCGACTTAGTTAACCCTTTCTCTGACATTTGTTAACAATTTTGTTACATTCATACAGCAAGGTTGATTCTGTCAGATAATTCTGATGTTTGTTTCAGGTAGTAACCATGGTTTAACAGGGCTATGCTGTTTGATCCCATCACAGTATATGGCAATAGCAAACTTAGTTAGGCCTGAATGGCTTTGAGACAGCTAGGTATATTACTGAATTTTAACTTTGATCGCCAATAAACTCAAACTTGATCCACAACTTCAGTGCCATAACAGTAACTTAGATATGTCTATTATATTTGTTACCTGGATATGAGTGTCAGGACTAAAGATAGAATAATGGCTAATATTAGCCGGAAAACTGATTTATCACAGCTTTCTAGAATCTAAGAATGAAAAAGGCCCCCAAAGTGGCAACATCTAATGAAAGGAAAGGATAGAGCAAAGTATTAATACAGATTTACTACCCAGAAAAAGGGCAGTTAGATGGCTCAATGACTAGAGTGCTGGGCCTAAAATCAGGAATTAATTTTCAAATAAGTTCAAATCTGATTTCAGATTCTTACTAATTGGATGATCTTGGGCAAGTTACTTAATTCTATTTGCTTCAGTTCTTAATATATAAAATTAACTAGAGAAGGAAATGACAATTGTATTTTCCCCATTCTCTTCCCAAATGGAGAGTTGGATACCTAGAAAAATGACAGGTATACATTCTACTTTTCAAGATTCATTATATACTTTTCCTCCTCATACACTTTCTATTCTAGCCAAATAAGCACTGGGAAAATAGCTAAAATATGCCTGGGTTAACAGTAGTTGATCAATTCCTATTTAGGCCTAAAAATAAATCTTGTTTTAGGCAGCTCTGCTTTTCTATGAAATCAATGAAATCCTGAAGGGAAAAGGACCTCAGAGGGGCCATCCAGTCCAAAACATACTAGAATAAGGGTCCGTTCCCAGCCCCCTTCCCATAACACACTCACAGGTGCTCAGCCAGGCTTTGCTTTATTATTATTATTATTATTATTAATTATTATTATTCACCTTTATTAAGGTGAAGAATCGTTCTCATACCAGGCCACACCATATTAGGAGAGTTCTAAAGGAGAGGAAGATTTTTGTTTGTTTTCCTGACATCAAGCTTAAATTAGTCTCTGTTATTATTACTTGTTATTTCCAGTTTTTTCTTCTGGGGCCCTGCTCATCATTTAATCCCCTTTTTACCCATGACAGTACTTCAGATACTTGAAACCTGCTTTCATGTACTTTTTTCATGTACCAGTCTTTTTCAGGCTAAACTCATACTTAAAGGTTGAAAGGGAAAAGGTATTTCTCACAAACACTACCTCCTCTATATAAAGCTCCGATCCTTTCTCCTTCAAACTTCACCACTGTTTGTTGTTGTTTAGTATTTTTTCAGTTATCTCAGTTTTCATGACCCTATTTAGAATTTTCTGAGGATAGTAGCCATTTCCTTCTCCAGTTCATTTTACAGATGAGGAATGCTCATTTCACTCAGCATCACTTCATGTAAGTCTCTCCAAGCCTCTCTGTATTCATCATCTTGGTCACTTCTTACAGAGCAATAATATTCCATAACCTTCATATACCATAATTTATTCAGTCAATCTCTAATTGATGGCATCCACTCAGTTTCCAGTTTCTGGCCACTACAAAGAGGGCTGCCACAAACATTCTTGCACATACAGGTCCCTTTCTCTTCTTTAAGATCTCTTTGGGATAATAGCCCAGTAGTAACACTGCTGGATGAAAGGGTATGCAGTTTGATAACTTTTTGAGCATAGTTCCAAATCGCTCTCCAGATGTATTCACAATTCCACCAACAATGTACATTGATAACATTTTTTAACAGCATAGGGCCAAATAGAAATCCCCTGGGCCAATTCTACTAGAGGCCTCCATATAAATTAATAATAAACCACTGATGACTACTCTTGAGGTCCAGTCATTCAAACAAATCTAAATGCACCTAATTGTAGACCACATGTCTCTTTCTTGTTCTTAATAACAGCATTAGAATCTCTGTTGAATGTTTTATTAAATCCAAAATAAACTATTTTGTAGAATTCACTGATAGCAGTTTAATAATTCTGTCAAAAAAGATCAGCTTTGTCCTGTTCTTGATCAAGCCAATTTGGCTCCATATGATCACTAATCCCTTTTCAATGTCCACTGTTTAAATAACATATTTGAAAACTTTGCCAGGAATTTGAATCCATTCCATAAATACAGAAGTTTGACAACTCTACTTTCTTCCCTTTTTTTGACAGGGGAATTTTCCTTTTCTCCCGTCATGTGATTCTGCTCTCATTCTTCAGTCTTTCAAAGATCCCTGACAGTGGCTTAGAAATCACATGTGTCGATTCTTTTAGCACCCTGATCAGTAAGTCATCTGGGCATAGTGACATGAACTCATCAAGGGCAGGTCTCCTCTTTTTATCTGCCTTCTTATCTTGGATATCAATCTACCTCTAGCAGCAATCTCATCTTCAAAACTTTTTTTTTTTTTTGCCAGCTCCAGCTTTTCCCGTTTTTGCACAACTGATACTATCCTTACAGTATTGCTCCACATTTTTAGTCATTATATCTTATCTGCCTTTCTTTCAATCTTCTGTACATATCTTTTTTCAGATCAAAGTCGATGAGTTCTTTGTGCATGGATGTCAGTATCTTTGAGTAACTGCCACATTTCCTCATTCAGAAATATTTTTCTTTCTGTCTTTCGAATTCCATTCTTAAAGTCTTCTCATTCCTCTTGAACTGACCATCTCTGTATAATTTTCATTCAGAAGATCCTGCATGTCTTCTCTTGGAACTTTGAAAGCTACTCTTCTGAAATCTTGAGTACCTGTCAAGCCGTGACTTTAAATTTTATCTCCTTTCCTACCAAATATTCTAAGAAGAAACAATCCCTTCACCCTAAATTTACATTTGATATATAACAGCAATAACCTGATACAAACAGGGTCTTCAAATATGTAAATTCAACTGGTTCCCTATGATCTTGGACTCAAAGTTGCCTGTAGGCTTGCTAAACTTCCCAGCCTAGATGAATTAGCATGAAAACAAGCTGCCAAAATCCATTAGCATCTGAACTAATGTGTACTTAAACTGATGACAGTGTGTCAATCAGTCTCAGACTGTGGCCATTCTTCCCTCCCACTGCTGCGTTTACTAGCTCTGCACTAGGCAATAATAGGCACCAGTTTTCACAGAAAGAGTAACACTCCCACATGCCATACTTGAAAACTGAATGGCCTGGTAGAGCATGTAGCTCATACTGCTGGGCTTTATTGATAAGTTATATATGAGTGTGGCTGCTTAATTAATTCCATTGGGTCAATGAGAAATGCCAGTGGGAAGCAAATTTTCATCAGTTAATGGATATTTGTTGAATGCCCACTACATGGAAGGTAAAACTAAACTGTTAGGTTAATTTAGCAGTGTAATAAAAAGGACAGCATGTGTAGTGAACAGAGAGCTGCCCTTGAATCCAGGAATATTTGAATTCAATCACTAAAACATTTTGATACCATGATCATAGATAATCATTGAACCTCTCAATGCTCTTGGCTATTCGCTAAAATCCTGTTATAGAGAAAATGCTGACATGTATAGGAAGGAAGGAAAGAAAGCAGGAAGAAAGGAAGAGAGGAAGTAAGGAAGAAAAGGTTTATTAAATGTCTATTATTTGCTAAGGACTCTGCTAAACACTTTATGGATATTACCTCATTTGGTCCTTAATGTTGGAAATAGGGATTCCTTAATTGGAGAGTTCTTTCCATCAATGAAGTTTCCAACCCTGTCCCTAAGAAGAAACATACCAGACACCCATTATTGGCTGAGGTAGACTGGCCCTCTGCATTACACCATGTCTTCTCTTCACCACAGCATCTCAGAAAGAGAATTTTTTTTTTTTATATATGTGTTATAGTCTCATCCAAATAATATTTTATTTTTCCAAATACCCATAAAAATAGTTTTCAACATTTATTTCTGTAAGATTTTGTATTCCAAAATTTTCTCCCTCCTTCCCTTACCTTCCCCCTTCTCAAGACAGCGATCTGAGATAAGTGAAACAGGTATAATCTTTTAAATTATATTTCCCTATTTATCATATCGTACAAAAATCCCAACAGACCGAAAGGGAAAAATACCACAAGAAACAAACAAACAAACAAACAAAAAAGGTGAAAATGCTATGCTTTGAATTATATTCAGTCTCCACAGTTTTCTCTCTGGATGCAGAGGGCATATTCTATTCCAAGACTGCATTGCTGAGAAGATCCAAGTCCATCATTTTATACAATGTTCTCTTGGTTCTGCTCACTTCACTCAGCATCAGTTTATGTAAGTCAGGAAGAAATGTTTTAAGAAGACGAATGCCTAACTGAATTGGTAGAGATAAGAATGGTGAAGGAGCTTGAAACTATGCTGTACAACATTTGGCTAAATGATTTGGTCAGATCTCTACTGCAATCCTGCCCTTTTTATTACACTGCTAAATTAACTGATGGTTAATTTATACTTTGCACTTAGTGAGCACTTACGATTTTTCATGGAGAAGAGAAGGATATAATAATTATTTTTCGAATACTTGAATGCTTGGCATGTAGGACAGGGATTGAACATGTTTGAATTTGCCTCAGTACCTTTGGGTTGAACTCAGGTAGAAATTATTACTTTTTTTTATTAATAATTTTTTATTATATATGTATTTTTATAATATTATCCCTTGTATTCATTTTTCCAAATTATCCCCCCCCTCATTCCCTCCCCCCGATGACAAGCAATCCCATACATTTAACATGTGTTACAATATAACCTAGATACAATACATGTGTGTAAATACCATTTTCTTGTTGCACATTAAGTATTAGATTCCGAAGGTACATGTAACCTGGGCAGACAGATATTAGTGCTAACAATTTACATTCACTTCCCTGTGTTTCTTCTCTGGGTGTAGCTACCTCTGTCCATCATTGATCAGCTGGAAGTGAGTTGGATCTTCTTTATGTTGAAAATTTCCACTTTCATCAGAATACATCCTCATACAGTATCATTGTTGAAGTGTATAGTGATCTTCTGGTTCTGCTCATTTCACTCAGCATCAGTTGATGTAAGTCTCTCCAGGCCTCTCTGTATTCCTCCTGCTGGTCATTTCTTACAGAGCAATAATATTCCATAACCTTCATATACCATAATTTACCCAATCATTCTCCAACTGATGGACATCCATTCATCTTCCAGTTTCTAGCTACAACAAAAAGAGCTGCCACAAACATTTTGGCACATATATGTCTCTTTCTGCTCTTTAGTATTTCTTTGGGATATAATCCCAGTATTAGCGCTGCTGGGTCAAAGGGTATGCACAGTTTGATAACTTTTTGGGCATAATTCCAGATTGCTCTCCAGAATGGCTGGATTCTTTCACAACTCCACCAGCAATGTATTAGTGTCCCAGTTTCCCCACATCCCCTCCAACATTCATCATTATTTGTTCCTGTCATCTTAGCCAATCTGACAGGTGTCATTATTATTTGTTCCTGTCATCTTAGCCAATATGACAGGTGTGTAGTGGTGTCTCAGAGTTGTCTTAATTTGCATTTCTCTGATCAGTAGTGATTTGGAACACTCTTTCATGTGAGTGGATGTAGTTTCAATTTCTTCATCTGAGAATTGTCTGTTCATATCCTTTGAGGGTAGAAATTATTTCAAGCAAAAACTAAGATGATGAGATAAAATATTTTTGAAATGTTGGACAAGGAGCCTGAAATTTCAGGTTCTACGATTGACTTTTTTTCTGGGCCTCATTTTATGTTTTTGTAAAATCTTAGGATTGAATTTGCTGTAAATGCTAACAGGGAAAAAGATTTTTACTTCATACAAGGGGAAAAAACTTCTGAATAATTATAATGGTTCCAAAATGTTTTCTAACATTGGAGATCTATGGCCATAGATTAGGTGACCACTTGTAAGGGATGTTATCATGGGGATTCATACTTAGGGAAAGGCTTAGATGCCTACTGATTTCCTATCCAGTTTTGGCATTCTAGTTTATGTGTTTTTTGAATCATCATAATCATACAACTGGCTAAAAAAAATTCAAGATCCCTTTGTATTATTCATGTCTGTTGAATATTGAAAAAAATTTAACTTAATTGAAACAAAATTTAACTTAACATAACACACACACACATATATATATACATATATACAACATATATATGTATATATATATAACATTTTTTTTTATTAGGAAGTTAGCCAACATTTGCAAACATGGACATTTACTTATACAAAGAATAAAAAAGAGAATTCTATGTGAAATCACATTTATCACATATAGCTTTTTTAAAAGTGCATATAAAGTTTAATATAATAATATCTCTACTTTGCATATCTGCATTCCCTTTTGAACTTCTTTGAAATCTTTTCTGTATGTTTTTAGATGTTTTATTGACTCTCTTTTATTTATTTCTTTTTTTGTATTATTATCACTTAAAAACTGTCCTCTCCCAGATCTTCCTTTTAATAAATAAGTTCAAACAATGAAATAAAAATAACACATCAGTTTTGTATGGAAATATATCTTTCATTTGATATCTCTAGTCATAAATCTTGCAGAAGTATTTTCCTTCATATAATTATAGTCATTATATAAATATCCTCTGCCCAGTTTACTTTATATCAATTCATACTAGTTTTCCCATGTTTTTGGGAATTCCCATGTTTTTCTGAATTCATCCCTGTCATCATTTCTTACAGCACAATAATATTCCATTAATTTGTTTAGCCATTTTTCAGTTGATGGGTACACACTTTGTTTCCAGTTCTTTGCTATAACAAAAATGTAAATTTTTTATTTTTTTGGCAAGCCAATTGGGCTTAAGTGACTTGCCCAGGGTCACATAGCTAGTAAGTGTTAAGTGCCTGAGATCAGATTTAAACTCAAGTCCTTCTGATTTCAGGATTGGTATGTTATCTACTTCATCTTCTAACTGCCCCTAATATAAATATTTTTGAACACAAGTCCTTTGCTCTCTCTCTCTTTGACCATCTTATAGAATAAATATGCTTAAATTGGTACCAGGGAGTCAAAGGATAAGTTTGGGTAGTTTCAAATTACTTTCCAGAGTGGAAGTGGTATTGCTTTCCAGTAATAGTGTTCATATGTCCTTCCATGTCCCCCTCTCAAAATGGTAATTTTTTATTAGCAGTCATTTTGCCAATCAATGAGTAAGAGTAAGGTTCATGAGATGAATCTTTTGTTCTGTTATTTATTCTCCTTCCATTTTTTTCTTCAAAAATTCTAATTTCATTTTTCTTCTCCTCTCCTTTTTTCTTCTAGGCACTTCTAGAAGACTTTGTTAAATCAGTCTTTTCTTTTTCTTTTTCTTAGTTATTTATTTTGCTGAGGCAATTAGGGTTAAGTGAGTTTGCCCAGGGTCACATAGCTAGGAAATATTAAGTGTCCTAGATCACATTTGAAGTCAGGTCCTCCTGTCTTTAGGGCTGGTGCTCTATCCACTGTGCCACCTAGCTGTCCCTCTTTTTTTTAAATAAATTTTTATTGATGTCTTCTGTTTCTTATATTATCCCCCCATAATAAATATTTTTTTTTTAAAGAGGAAAAAATCAGGAGCAATTGATTAATACATTGAAGAAATCCAAAAATATGTGCAATGTATAACACTTATGGACCTCCCACCTCTACAAAGGGGTAAGTTGGGGATGTCTTTTTTAAATCGCTCATTTGAGTCATATTTGATCTTTATAATTTTGTTACATTTGCATTAGATTTTTTGTTATGTGGTTGTTCTTTACATTTGCATTGTTGGAGTTACTCTGTATATTCTTTTCTTGTCTCTGCTTGCTTCATTGCATCAGTTTATATAAAATTTTCCATGTTTATCTCTATCACATATACAATTCATACAGCATACTAATATCCCATTATACCTATGTACTACAGTTTGTTTAGCTATTCCCTAGATTATGAGCCTGTTCTTTGTTTCCAATTCTTTGCTATCATATCTTTGTTAGAAATATTTTAATGTATAGAGGGACACATATCCTCCATCCAGAGGTTTATATACTATAACTTGCAGGCCAATTCTTATAAAAACATTATAAGCTCATAGGTTTTACAAAAGCAGATGGTTAGCCAGATTTGGTCTTTTGGTCATAGTTTGCCGACTCGTGGCTAGCACAATACTTTGCTCATATTAGGTACATCATAAATGTCATTTAATTGTTTTTTTTTTAATTTTATTTATAAATTTTTTTAACAGTATATATGCATGAGTAATTTTTTTAATAACATTATCCATTGTATTCATTTTTCCAAATTATTCCCTCCCTCCCTCTACTCCCTCCCCTTGATGATAGGCAATCCCATACATTTTACATGTGTTACAATATAACCTATATACAATATATGTGTGTAAATCCCATTTTCTTTTTGCACGTTAAGTATTAGATTCCGAAAGTATAAGTAACCTGGGTAGATAGACAGTAGTGCTAACAATTTACATTCACTTCCCAGTGTTCCTTCTCTGGGTGTAGTTGTTTCTGTCCATCATTGATCAACTGGAAGTGAGTTGGATCTTCTTTATGTTGAAGATATCCACTTCCATCAGAATACATCTTCATACAACATTGAAGTGTACAGAGATCTTCTGGTTCTATTCATTTCACTCATCATCAGTTGATGTAAGTCTCTCCAAGCCTCTCTGTATTCCTCCTGCTGGTCATTTCTTACAGAGCAATAATATTCCATAACCTTCATATACCATAATTTACCCAACCATTCTCCAATTGATGGACATCCATTCATCTTCCAGTTTCTGGCCACTACGAAAAGAGCTGTCACAAACATTTTGGCACATACAGGTCCCTTTCCGCTCTTTACTATTTCTTTGGGATATAAGCCCAATAGCAGCAATGCTGGATCAAAGGGTATGCACAGTTTAACAACTTTTTGGGCATAGTTCCAAATTGCTCTCCAGTATGGTTGGATTCTTTCACAACTCCACCAACAATGTATTAGTGTCCCAGTTTTCCCACATCCCCTCCAACATTCATCATTATTTGTTCTTGTCATCTTAGCCAATTTGACAGGTGTGTAGTGGTATCTCAGAGTTTTCTTAATTTGCATTTCTCTGATCAGTAGTGATTTGGACACTCTTTCATATGAGTGGATATAATTTCAATTTCATCATCTGAGAATTGTCTATTCATACCCTTTGACCATTTATCAATTGGAGAATGGTTTGATTTCTTATAAATTAGGGTCAGTTCTCTATATATTTTGGAAATGAGAACTTTATCAGAACCTTTAACTTTAAAAATATTTTCCCAATTTGTTACTTCCCTTCTAATCTTGTTTGCATTAGTATTGTTTGTTCAGAAACTTTTTAGTTTGATGTAATCAAAATCTTCTATTTTGTGATCAATAATGGTCTCTAGTTCTTCTCTGGTCATAAATTCCTTCCTCCTCCACAGGTCGGTATACTATTCTCTGTTCCTCTAATCTATTTATGATCTCATTCTTTATGCCTAAACATGTACCCATTTTGCTCTTATCTTGGTATATGGTGTTAAGTGTGGATCCATATCTAATTTCTGCCATACTAATTTCCAGTTTTCCCAGCAGCTTTTGTCAAATAATGAATTCTTATCCCAAAATTTGGGATCTTTGGGTTTGTCAAACACTAGATTGCTATTTTTATTCACTATCTTGCCCTGTTAACCTAACCTATGCCACTGATCAACTAGTCTATTTCTTAGCCAATACCAAATGGTTTTGGTGATTGTTGCTTTATAATATAGTTCTAGATCAGGTACAGCTAGACCACCTTCACTTAATTTTTTTTTCATTACTTCCCTTGAAATTCTCGACCTTTTGTTGTTCCATATGAATTCTGTTGTTATTTTTTCTAGGTTATTTAAATAGTTTCTTGGAAGTCTGATTGGTATAGCACTAAATAAATAGATTAGTTTAGGGAGTATTGTCATCTTAATTATATTTGCTCGGACTATCCAAGAGCACTGAATGTCTTTCCAATTATTTAAATCTGACTTTATTTTTGTGGCAAGTGTTTCGTAATTTTGCTCATATAATTCCTGACTATTCTTTGGTAGATGGATTCCCAAATATTTTATACTCTCAACATTTGTTTGGAATGGAATTTCTCTTTGTATCTCTTGCTGTTGCATTTTGTTGGTGATATATAAAAATGCTGAGGATTTATATGGATTTATTTTGTATCCTGCAACTTTGCTAAAATTCTGAATTATTTCTAATAGCTTTTTAGCAGAATCTTTGGGGTTCTCTAAGTATACCATCATGTCATCTGCAGAGAGTGATAGTTTGATTTCCTCATTTCCTACTCTAATTCCTTGAATCTCTTTCTCGGCTCTTATTGCCGAGGCTAGTGTTTCTAGTACTATGTTGAATAGTAATGGTGATAGTGGGCAACCTTGTTTCACTCCTGATCTTACTGGGAAAGGTTCCAGTTTATTTCTATTGCATATTATGCTTATTGATGGTCGTAAATATATGCTCCTGATTATTCTAAGGAATAGTCCATTTATTCTTATACTCTCAAGCATTTTTAGTAGGAATGGATGTTGGATTTTATCAAATGCTTTTTCTGCATCTATTGAGATGATCATATGGTTTTTATTAGTTTGATTATTAATATGGTCAATTATACTAATAGTTTTCCTAATATTAAGCCAGCCCTGCATTCCTGGTATAAATCCTACTTGATCATAGTGTATTATCCTGGCAATGATTTTCTGAAGTCTTTTTGCTAATATCTTATTTAAGATTTTAGCATCGATATTCATTAAGGAAATTGGTCTATAATTTTCTTTCTCAGTTTTTGATCTACCTGGTTTAGGTAACAGTACCATGTCTGTGTCATAAAAGGAGTTTGGTAGGACTCCTTCATCCCCTATTTTTTCAAATAGTTTATATAGCATTGGGGCTAATTGTTCTTTAAATGTTTGGTAGAATTCACATTTAAATCCATCTGGTCCTGGGGATTTTTTCCTGGGGAGTTGATTAATAGCTTGTTCTATTTCTTTTTCTGAAATGGGACTATTTAAGCAATTTATCTCCTCCTCTGTTAATCTAGGAAGCCTATATTTTTGGAGGAAGTCATCCATTTCATTTAAGTTATCAAATTTATTAGCATAAAGTTGGGCAAAGTAACTCCTTATTATTTCTCTAATTTCCTCTTCATTGGTGGAAAGATCCCCCTTTTCTTTGTAAGACTAACAATTTGATTTTCCTCTTTCTTTTTTCTTCTTTTTTTTTCTTTTTTTGATTTTCCTCTTTCCTTTTTTTGATCACATTTACCAAAGGTTTATTTATTTTATTGGCTTTTTCATAAAACCAACTCTTGGTTTTATTTATTAATTCAATAGTTTTTTTACTTTCAATAATATTGATTTCTCCTTTTAATTTTTGTATTTCAAGTTTGATTTTTGGTTGGGGGTTTTTAATTTGGTCTTTTTCTAGCTTTTTAAGTTGCAGGCCCAATTCGTTAATGTTCTCTTTCTCTATTTTGTTCAAATAAGCCTCTAAAGATATAAAATTTCCCCTTATTACCACTTTAGCTGCATCCCACAGATTTTGGTATGATGTCTCATCATTGTCATTATCTTGGGTGAAATTATTAATTGTTTCTATAATTTGCTGTTTCACCCAGTCATTCTTTAAGATGAGATTATTGATTTTCCAATTACTTTTTGATCTATTTACTCCTAACTTTTTACTGAATGTAGCCTTTATTGCATTGTGATCTAAGAAGAAGCATTTATTATTTCTGCCTTCCTGCATTTAATTTTGAGATCTTTATGTCCTAATATATGGTCAATTTTTGTATAGAATCCATGAACTGCTGAGAAGAAAGTATATTCCTTTCTATCACCATTCAGTTTTCTCCAAAGGTCTATCATACCTAGTTTTTCTAATGTTCTATTTACTTTTTAAATTTCTTTCTTATTTGTTTTGTGGTTTGATTTGTCTAAATCTGAGAATGCAAGGTTGAGGTCTCCCACTATTATAGTTTTACTGTCTATTTCTTCTTGCAACTCTCTTAACTTTTCCTTTAGAAAGTTATATGCTATACCACTTGGTGCATATATGTTTAGTATTGATATGGCTTCATTGTTTATGCTACCTTTTAGCAGGATATAGTTTCCTTCCTTATCTCTTTTAATTAGATCAACTTCTGCTTTTGCTTGATCTGAGATAAGGATGGCTACCCCTGTTTTTTGGCTTTACCTGAAGCATAATAGATTCCGCTCCAACCTTTTAACTTTATTCTGTATGTATCTCCCTGTTTTAAGTGTGTTTCCTGTAAACAACATATTGTAGGGTTCTGACTTTTGATACAGTCTGCTATCCATCTCCGTTTGATGGGAGAGTTCATCCATTCACATTTACAGTTAAAATTACTAATTCTGTATTTCCTGCCATCATATTATCCCCAGATTATGCTTTTTCCCTTGACCCTCCTGAACCCCTTCCCCAATATTTAATTTATAGACCCCACTTGTGATGTGCAGCCCTCCCTTTTTTAGTATCCCTCCCCCCCCTCCTTCCAAGTCCCTTCCCTTATTCCCCTTTTCCTTTTCCCTTTTCCTCTCCCCCCTTTTAATGAGGTCAGAGAGAATTCTCTGGAAAACAAATATGTCAATTATTTACTCTTTGAGCCTATTCTGATGAGAGTAAGATTCACACAATGTTTCTCCTCCTCTCTAAATTCCCTCAGATATGGTATATTTTCTATGCCTCTTTCTGGGATGTAGTTTCCTTCTTTTTAATCACTCCTTCCCCTTTTTCTGATACTACCTCCTTCCCTTTACTACTCCCCCCTTTTTTTATATCAGTAAAATCAAATGATCCATGCAGACTTTCTATATATCCACAACAGAGATACAGTTCTCAAGAGTTCTTTTTACCTTTTTCTGTTTCTCTTCAGTCTTGTGGATGTAGATCAAATTTTTTGTTTAAGTCTTGTTTTTTTCTTAGAAACAAATGGAATTCCTTTGTTTCATTGAATGACCGTCTTCTTCCATGGAAGAAAATGCTAAACTTAGCTGGATAGTTTATTCTTGGTTGCAATCCTTGATCTTTTGCCTTTCGGAATATCAGGTACCAGGCCCTTCAATCTTTTATTGTGGAGGCAGCCAGATCTTGAGTGACCCTTATTGTGGCCCCTTGATATTTGAATTGCTTTTTTTCTAGCTGCTTGAAATATTTTTTCCTTTGTTTGGTAGTTCTGCAGCTTAGCCACAATATTCTGTGGAGTTCTTTTTTTAGGGTTTTTTTCAGAAGGTGTTCGATGAATTCTTTCAACGCCTATTTTCCCTTCTGTTTCTATTATCTCTGGACAGTTCTCTTTGATGATTTCCTATAAAATAGAATCTAGGCTCTTTTTTTGGTCATAGTTTTCGGGAAGTCCAATGATCCTCAGATTATCTCTCCTAGATCTATTTTCCAGGTCTATAGATTTTCCCAGTAAGTATTTGACATTATTCTCCAGCTTTTCTTTTTTTCTTTTTTCTTTTTTTGGTTTTGTTTTGTTTTGTTTGACTGATTCTTGGGTTCTCAATGAATCATTCATTTCTATTTATTCCATCCTGATTTTTAAGGAGTTATTTTCTTCATTCACATTTTTTAGTTTTTTTTGTATATGCCCAATTGAGTTTTTAAAATGAATTATTTTGCTCTATTGAATTTTTTTCCATTTCCCTAATTTTTTTTAGAGAATTATTTTCTTTTTCCAATTCAGAAATCCTTTCTTGAGACTTTTTTTATCTTTTCCAATTCAGAAATCCTACTTTCTTGAGAATTTTTTATCTTTTCCAATTCAGAAATCCTACTTTCCTGTGATTTTTTAACCTTTTCTAATTCACAAATTTTGTTTCCCTGTATCTCCTGTGAATTCTTTATTTTTTCCAACTCAAATTTCAGAATGTTGTTATTCTCTATCATAGCTTCTCTTTCCTTTCCCATTTTTCTTCAAACTCTCTTAACTTTTTAATAGTCTCTTCTAGGAGAAAGTTATGTGATGGGGGCAGGTATCGTTCCCCTTTAGGCTGTTATCTGCTGACTCTCTGCTGTTAACTTCCTTGGGGTTGGATACCTGCTCTTTCTCTGTGTAGAAGAAATCAATAGTTCTTTTTAGCTTTTTTCTCATGGTTAAAAATTTTTTGGGGTCTGTCCTTGGGGTAAGAAATTTATTTATTTATTTCTTTACCAGCTTCCTCCCAGACTGGATGGATGTAGCAGCTGCTGCGCCTGAACTAAGAGAGAGCTCTGGGAGAGAGTTCCCCTCCCCCTCCCCGGAAATGCCTCAGAGGTGATTAGTATAGCTGCGCTGTGAGGGTTGCCCACTGAAGGACCCCGCTGTGTGTCCTAGAGACTTCCCTGAGGTTTAAGAATGAACAGTAAAGGCAACACAAAGCCCAGCCAATGTGTCCTGTGGGGCGTGGATATCACAGCTGATGTGAAAAGCCCCTCCTCTCAAACTGGAAGTGTCTGCCCAGAAACCGTGGTCCCTATTTCAAAGGTTCTGCTTCTCTGGGACTTCCCGGCTGAGTTCCACAGCCTCCAACCAAGCCAGGCACTATGTGAATTAGATGTTGCCTTGGGCTGTATCCCCGCTGTTCAAGCTCTTAATTACCCCAAGGTGAAGCCCCAGGCAGTAGAAAGTGGCTGCACAGCCTTGCTGAGATCTGTTAGGTCACTTCTGGATTGGGGTGGTTCTAGTATCTGGCTTTATATTTTAAAGTGGCTTGATTTCTCTTCTGAGCTGCTGTTTTATAAGCAGAGAAGAGCTACCAGCCTGTGCCAGATTCTTCTATCTCAGTGGCTTCTCTGATCCCAGAGTTCTCCCCAGCTCGATCGGCGCAGTGTGCTAGCACCTCACCCTGTCTATGCTGGCCTTTTTTCTTCCTCCCCTGGGAACCGACCTTTTCTGTTGAAACTCCAGATTCTCTTCAGCTGGTAAGTCGTGCTTTCAGTCCTTGTGGTTTCTATCAGTCCAGCGTTATTTCTGAGGCTGATTTAACTAATTGGTAATGAGGGAAGAAGGGAGCTTACAAAATCGAGTGTATCTTCTCTGCCATCTTGGCTCTGCCCCCCCATTTAATTATTATGTGAGAGATTTAAATGGACATAAGCTGCATAATATGAACAATGGAAAGTTCTTTAAAGCAATAATAATACTTAATTTTATACATAATTTTGAGGTTTACAAAATGCTTCCCTCACAACAACTTTGTAACATAGGTACTATACTTAAGAAGGACACATCTGATTACAACATCCATAATGATGAGCCAAGGGAATTTTTTTCTTTTTTAAAAAAATAATAGCTTTTTATTTTTCCAAAATACATACAAAGATAATTTTCAACATTCACCCTTGGGTTCCAAATTTTTCTCCCTCTCTTTCCCTCCATTTTCCTTTGCCCTAGACAACAAACAATCAAGAATAAATAGGTTAAACATAGGTGCAATTTTTCTAAACATATTTCCACAGGCAAAAAAAAAAAATGAGAAAGAAAAAACCGAGAAAGCAAATAACAACAAAAAGGTGAAGATACTATGTTGTTATCCACATTTAGTGAATATATCCATATTCAGTATGTATATATACACACACACACACACACACACACACACACACACACACACACACACACATGTATGCATGATGTGTAGAGATGGTGAAATTGGGGATACTCAAAGATATTTATAGGTAAAGCCAGCCAATTTAGGCCTGAATATGCCAGGGACTTTGCCATTTGCCATGTGTAGAGGACCACAGGCAGTTGGGGAACTCTGGGTGAGGTACAAGACCCTTCATCCCAGAGGGAACCTACTGACAGGGTCTGGTTCAGCTCCCTACCTCCCTTAAGAGCTCTCAGCTTTCCTGAGAAGTCAGGGGACTGTGACAACCTATGTTGTGATTGAAGCAGAGTGATACAGGTGGCAAACTACGTACAATAGCAAGTTGTTCATGTGGTCCCCCGTGCACAGTATATAGCGCATGCCCAGTGTTGTTTTGGTTATATAAGGGTATGAGGGTATAAAGAATAAATGGACTCCATTTTTCCAACATCCATCATTTAGAATCCCACCGCATCACTTCTCCACTAAGGTGGTCTATTTTAATCACCTCGTCATGGGGGCTCTAGAAAACAGGACACAACAGCCATGTCTTTCAAATACTACATGTCTCTTTTCTGAGTTTATTTTCCACGTTTTCCTTGTTCACAGTTTGGTACAACATGGGCTTCCCAAGGATTCTCATTTTAGAAATTAGAGAACCAAAGCTTAGAGAGGTGGGGTGATTTGTCCAAAGTTACACAGCTTACTAGTTCTCTTTGGATTTCCATTGATTCTTTATCTAAAGGACTTACTAACCCTCCTATCAATAATGCACTTGAGGATTTTTCCAGACATTAAAGTCAACATCACTGGCCAAGGCAAACTATATTTACAGAGCTTCCTTGTATCCGTCTAGTAACCTTGTTAAGAATAAAAAGAGTCAATAAAGTATTTGTTAAGTGTTTATCATGCAGTGGGCACTGTGCTAAGCACTGAAGAAGCCAAGAAAAGCCAAAACTCCGTTCTCATAAACAATTATGGACATATAGGAACTATTTGAGAAACTTTTGGAATACTCTCCATTTATGTATGCAGATATGTTATGTACATACCTACTTATATGCATACACATTATTTAGATATAGGAAATGTAATCTATATATGCTATCTCCCTCCCTGCCTGTCTCTCTCTTTCCCTCTCCCCTTCTTTCTCTCCCCTTTTTCTTGTGTCTCTCTCTCCTCCTCTCCTCTTTCTTCCCCTATCCCCCTTTTTCTCCCTCTGTCCTCTCCCCAATCCCCACCTTCCTTCATAAATGATAGGTAATCTCTAAGGGAAGGCCTTATTAGGAAGAGAGATTAGGAGGGGACTAGGGAATGCTTTCTGGAGAAAGTGTGATCTGAGCTGAGATTTGGAGGGAGGTGGCACAGGGGATACAGCACTGGAGTCAGAAAAATTCAACTTTGAGTTCAAATCTGGACTCAGACATTTACTAACTGTGTGACCCTGGCCAAATGGCTTAACCCTGTCTACCTCAGTTTCCTCGTCTGTAAAATGAGCCGGAGAAGGAAATGGCAAACCTCTCCAGTATCTTTGCCCCAAACCCCAAAAAAACCCAAATGGGGTTACAAAGAGTTGGATGCTACTGAAACTGAACAACAGAAATAAAAAAACAGGAATGAGATATTTGTAAAGCGATGAGCCCAGAGCCTGGCTGCAGTAAGCGTCATATACATGTTAGCTATTTTTGTTGGGTTGTTAATTCGAACATAGGGCACTGAGGGGTGGGAAAGAGGGTAGAACCTGACAGTCTGGTGGGAGGGGGGGCGTCGCTAGCATCTGGGCACTAGGCAACTGGGAGTGGCTGCCAGGGCTCCCAGAGATAATTGTGGCCTCAGAAAAGGATTTGTGAGTAATTCTGCTTCAACGTTTTGCCCGGAGCAAGTCCTGCTGCTTCCCCTCCCAGATCCGGGTTGCGAGAATTTCTCAGGCAGCCAACTGCAGAAGCAGCTCCTCTAATCGGGAAGTTCTCCCTTCCCTCCTTCCCCACAGTTTAATGGTGCTTGAAATGCTTGGCGAGAAGGGCGGGGCTGACCACCCAGTAACTGGCTGTAACTCACACCTGCCGCTTCCGGGCACCCTTTCCTGGATCAGCTGAACACCATCTGTGGGCTGGCCGGAATCCTGAGGCTATACGAGGAGAGTGGTCTGGCCTTGGAGCCAGCTTCAGCCGGGGATGCTGAAAACAGCGAAAAGCGGATAATTGTCCTGGGCCTCGTGCTACGGGAGTGAGGGGGGCGGAGGCTAAGGCTAATCCAGTGTGTGTTTATGTGTGTGTGTCACACACACATACACACACATAAACACAATACACTTACATGTGCACACACAAACAATAAACACTACATATACATACACAGACATATAATATACATGTAAACACATAAAATATAGACCACAGAGACATTATATGTAACATATATGTAAACATACATATAGACACAGATATATGTATATATACACAAAATATACACACACAATATAATATGTAGGATGAATATGTATACATACATACAAAAATATGGACACACACATTATATATAACATATGTAAACATTCATACAAAAATAGACATATAATTTTTAGGATGCATTTATATACATAACATATGTATACATACATGCAAAGATATACACGCATGACATAGACACAAATATAATGTATACATACACACAAAAATATAGACACACACAGACACTATGTATATAATATGTATACATACATACATACAATATAGAACATACACAAGGTACTATATGTGTATGTATACATATATGTATAAACATGTATATGCATGTACACATAACAAGTAAACATACATAAAATATAGACACACAAAATATATAGGATGCATATGTATATATATACATACAAAATACAGACACCTACACACAGACACATAAATATGTAAACATACATACAAAATAGATACACATACATGTATACACATATAGCCACAGACACACATGTATACATACATGAAAAAATAGACACAGACACACACATATGTATGCATACACTAAAATATAGACAGACACACATACTATATAGACTGCATATGTATACATATATGCAAAGATCTAGCTGCATATACATACACACAAATAAACACATACACACACACAGAGGCAGCAATCCTCTGTTCAGTTGATAACTCCATCCCATCTCCTTTCCCTAAAGCTCTCACCTAGCATTTGTGACTTTTCTACATCAAAGCTTCCTTTGATCATTTTGATCTGATTTTACTTAAATAAAACTTTTTTTTTTTTTTTTTTTTTTTGGCATTTGGAGCACAAAATGAGATTTACTCCGGGCCTCACCTTTCACTAGATATGACTGCTCAGCAATGGAGTTCTACTCTGTGTGTGTGTGTGTGTGTGTGTGTGTGTGTGTGTGTGTGTGTACATATCTATCTGCGGGATGTCTCTAGCCTGACTTGATTTCTGTAGTCTGATCATGTTATATTTGCTTATTTGAAACTAAACTACTGATTCCCTGGTCCTTACTTTAATTTTCTAATAGCTGTTTCGTGTGTGTGTGTGTGTGTGTGTGTGTGTGTGTGTGTGTGTGTGTGTACTGGTGCCAGTTTTTGTGTAGAGAAAGGTCAAAGGAAAGCTCTGGTTTTCCATCCAATTGATATTGTTCTCTTTAACAAATGACTTTGCAAATTTTATACATTGTTTCTTTTTCAAATGTAGCAGGGACCTGGATTTGCTTCAGAAGAACTGAATTTAGATCTTGATTCTATTTCTTTTTAACTATGAGACTTCAAGTAAGTACTTTCACTCCTTTGTGCCTCAGTTTCTCCATCTGTAAAAATTAGGGCAGAATCTCTTCCAGCTTCATTTCCTATGGTCTTAATAGATCATGCAATAGGCTTCAAAGGACAAGTACTACAATTTATCTTCATTTTTTTTCATTTTAATTATAGTTTTTTATTTTCAAAACAGAAGCAAAGATAGTTTTTTTTATCTTCATCCTTGTACAACTTTGTGTTCCAAATTTTTCTCCCTTCCTTCCCCGATCCCCTTTCCTAAGACAGCAAGTAATCCAATATAAGTTAAACAAGTGCAATTCTTCTAAACATATTTCCACATTTATCATGCACAAGAAAAATTAGATCAAAAGGGAAAAAAATTAGAGGGGAAAAAATAAGCAAACAACAAAAATGGTGAAAATACTCTGTTGTGATCCACATTCAGTCCTCACAATCCTCTCTCTGGGTGCAGATGGCTTTCTCTATTACAAGTCTATTGGAATTGGCCTGAATCATCTCATTGTTAAAAAGAATTGATCATTGCACAGTTTTGTTGTTCCTGTGTACAATGTATTCTTGGTTCTACTCACTTCACTCAGCATCAGTTCATTTGAGTCTTTCCAGGCCTTTCTGAAATCATCCTGTTGATCATCTTATAAAACAATAATCCATTACAGTCATATACCTTAACTTATTCAGCCATTCCCCAACTGATGAGCATCCACTCAGTTTCCATTTTTTTTTTTTTTTGAGGTATAAATGATGAAAGAAGACAGAGGGCAAGGGTTCTCTTATTTGATCCTTGCAATAACCCTGGGAGGTAGGTGTTATTATTATTTCCATTTTACAGTTGGAGGAAATGAAGAATTTGTCTAGGGTCCCAGTGCTAGTAAGAATCTGAGGCAGGATTGGAACTTAGTACTTTGAGACTCCAAATCTAGCACTCTAGCTATAGTCCACCTAACTGCCAGACATTTAGGCTCAACTGAGAAATCTAAAGCAGTACAAATTTATCTGCCAACTAGGTTGTGAAGTGGAGAGGGTAAGGGTCTGGAGTCAGGAAGATATGAGTTTAAATTTGGCTTCACATAATCATTAGCTGTATGACACTGAGCAAGTCACTTAACCCTGTTTGCCTCAGTTTCCTCATTTGTAAAATGAGTTGGAGAAGGAAAAAGTAAATCACTCCAGTATTTTTTGCCAAGAAAACCACTCAAAATGGGGTTATGAAGAGGTAGACACAACTAAACAACAACAAATATATCTAGGGGAGGAATGGACCAAATAAAAGAGGACACCTAGTTTTTAGTTTTTGTTTGCTTCACAAATGTACATATCTTGTTTCCTTACAATATTACCCTTATTTTCAATAACTATTTTTTAAGCCAATTGAAAAAGAATTAATAAATTTAGAACTTTTTGTTTGTTTGCTTTGTGAGACTGGAACTCCCTACTTTGTTGATCCACCACTCAGTGCCCATTGATTTCTCCATGGATAGACCAGGGCAATTTGAATTGTTCCATTCCAACCTGTGTCAGTTTGCTCCTTTCTTTTTTTTCAAGGCTTCATTATATTGATGATGGACTTATGTGGACACTTTAGCTTTAGCTCACTTGTAGTTCTGAGCTCTAAAGCTGAAGTGATCCATCTGCTTGGCAGCAGAGGTTATATAGGAGGTTCTACCATATTTGATTAGAAGTTTTATTTATTCAGAAATGGTTCTGGGAAGTTTTGGTTTGGGGTATAATATAATACTACTGAATTTCTTAACAGGATGTGGAACCTTGTGGTGCACTTCACAAATCTTGTGGGGAAGAACTCTCTTAGAATAAAGGCTTGTCTTAAACAGCGATTAGAGAGGGATAAAAAAGAATCCTCTGTCAGTAAAACCAGAATTCTACAAGAAACCAAATCCAGGGAAGTGAGAAAAGGAATCAGAAGTAGAAATAAGGCCAAAGAATTCATCACAGAATCAGGCAGAACATATTCTTAAGGCAGCAGGAGGTATGGTGAGATCTGAGATCATGGGTTTCATGCAGCCTCTTTCCTGGGCATTCATGGTGTTCATTTATTATGGTGGCTTATGAGTTATGTCATCTCCTTGGCATCAGCATTGCCATGATCTGGTCAGAACCATCCACCAGTGTCAAAAAAAAAAACAAAAACAAAAAAAAAAACAAAAAAAAAACCAACAACAACAACAAAAAAAACAAAACAAAAAAACCCAACCCGTGCATTAAGAAGGCACTGTTTTCTAAGAGGGAGGCTTTCTTAACCTACAGTGTAATTATTGGATCTCAACTCAAAATGAAGGTATTTTAATAGGTAGGCTTTATTCTATTGTTTCTATCTTCTTATGGGGATGGGTAGGAAATTAGGGTGTTTTTCTCTGCATTCAGATAATTCTACTTAATGTAAGACAATGCTTCAGTGACTCATTTTAAAATAAGTTTTTATTGATATCTTTTGTTCCTCACCAACCTTACTCCCCTCCCTCCAGTATTCATATCTCTCTTCCTCCTAGGGAGCCATCCCATATAGCAAATATTATTATTTTTTTAAAGATAAAAAAAGAAAGAAAAAAGTTAAAAAAAAATCAGCACAAGATGAAGACTTGTATTCCTTTAAGACACTGAACTTTCCTGAAGGGCTTGATTAGAAATATTCTCTCATGCCTTCTCTTTTTTTTTTTTTATTTGAAAAAAAATTTTTATTTTATTATTTTTTAAATTTTATAATTATAAAAATTTTTTTGACAGTATATATGCATGAGTAATTTTTTTTATAACATTATCTCGTGTTCATTTTCCCAAATTTTCCCCTCCCTCCCCTAGATGACAGGCAATCCCATACATTTTACATGTGTTACAGTATAACCTAGATACAATATATGTGTGTAAATCCAATTTTCTTGTTGCACGTTAAGTATTAGATTCCGAAGGTATAAGTAACCTGGGTAGACAGACAGTAGTGTTAACAATTTACATTCACTTCCCAGTATTCCTTCTCTGGGTGTAGTTGTTTCTGTCCATCATTGATCAACTGGAAGTGAGTTGGATCTTCTTTATGTTGAAGATATCCACTTCCATCAAAATATATCTTCATACAGTATTGTTGTTGAAGTATACAGCGATTTTCTGGTTCTGTTCATTTCACTCAGCATCAGTTGATGTAAGTCTCTCCAAACCTCTCTGTATTCATCCTGCTGGTCATTTCTTACAGAGCAATAATATTCTATAACCTTCATATGCCATAATTTACCCAACCATTCTCCAACTGATGGACATTCATTCATCTTCCAGTTTCTAGCCACTATGAAAAGAGCTGCCACAAACATTTTATGCCTTCTCTTTTGAGTCCTGCTTGATCTTTTAAATTTTGTTACATTTACTTTTGATTTTTTGTATATGTTTTTTTCCATTTACATTGGTGAAGTAATTGCGTGTATTGTTTTCTTGGCTCCCTTTGAATTGATTCATGTAGATCTTTCCACGATTCTCATTTCTTTCATTCTCATTCATCATTTCTTACAGTATAATAATTACTCTATTATATTCATGTACAATAATTTATTTAACCAGCCCCTAAATTATGGGCGCATATTTTGTTTTCAATTCCTTGGTATAAAAAAAAAGTGCTGCTATAAATATATTTTTGGTATATATGGAGATTTTCTTATCAATGACTTCCTTGAATCTCCAGGTCAAAGGGTATGAATATTTTAATTCACTTCATTTTCATTATTGCAAATTACTTTCCAAAATGATTATACCGATTCACATTGAATTGAAGGCAGTAGAAGTAGGCATTGGTCAGGTACCAAGGTCATCCACCGCATCCTAGTCCATTGCCAATAGTCCTGGCTTTTGTCTTGCCACTGGATTTTGATGACTTTGGAAGAGAGAGTATAGCTAACAATTTTGTGCAATCTTGCCTCATTTAAGTCCAATTCACACATAGGTGTCAAAGACATTACTCAGTGATGGTGACATCACTGGTCTTTTTCTGAAAACGAAGGACAGATAACAACAACCAACAGTTATATCATTCCACAACCCCTTGTAAGGAATCCTAGTGAGGAATTCCAATGAGTCTTGGGCATGTCTGTGCATAAATTTGTTTGCTGAGAATTTTGGAACATGCTCACAATTATCTGATAGAATCCCAGGAAAGCACAAAGAAGTTGGAAGGCCATTGTTTCTTGTGCATTAATCAATGAGTATCCTTTATTGCAGGCCTGTGTTTACCCTGAAAACCTGGCCAGTTCCTGTAGTAAACATAATCCCCCTAAAGGAATGAACAAATATTCTCCTTGGTGGGCCTCTTGTGATGGAGCATCCTGTACTTGAAAGGCAGCTATGTCTCAAGGGTATGTATCAAATGAGAATACTTAGCATGGTGCTTTCTTTGTTTTTAGCCTATAAAAATACCTTAGTGGAAAGGGATTTTGATGATTTGGGATAGCAAGTATTGTATAAACTTGCCTAGCAATGGCTTCTTCTTGAGACTCTGAATAGCTATGACCATGAATTCTCCCAGCCAAGGAATTCAGATGTTGATGTTTCCTTGGAGTGGTGATGATGTATATAGTATGTAGTTTGTTTATTATAGCAGCTACTATGTTTGTTAATTGTGTATTACTTTTGTGGTATGAGTTTCTTCTTATGTCTTATTTAAATCAAGATTCTGAGCTTGTACCCACCCACTTTGCCCATTGAATGAACCTAGATTAAGCTTACATCCCTCCAATACTGAGTACGTTCTTTTTCTTTTTCTTTTTTTTTTTTTTTTTTTGCCATTTTTGTCAGTTTGCAGGGTGTGAGGTAAAAGCTCAAGGTTATTCTTTTGCATTTCTCTTATTAAAGTAAAGAATTCTTTCATGAAGTTGTACATATTTGCGAATATTCTTTGACAATTGTTTGTTCATATCCTTTAACTATCTGTTGAATAATTTTTCAATCATATTTGACTCTTGGTGACCCCATTTGGAATTTTCTTAACAAAGATATTGAAGTGGTTTGCCATTTCCTTTTCCATTTTATTTTACAAATAAGGAAATGGAGACAGTAAGCTAGTAAATGTTTGAGGCCTGATTTAAACTATTGAAGATGAATATTCCTGATTCTAAGCCCAGTTCTATCTATTATGTCACTTAGCTGCTTATTGGCCAATGACCAATAGTTATATTTGTGTGTGTGTGTGTGTGTGTGTGTGTGTGTGTGTATTTATTTATCTATTTTGTTTGTTTGTAATTCCTGCCCCAAGGTCATTATTATGGAACCACTTTAGATTGAGTATTGATCAAAGGTCAAGTCTTGTTCCAGTATCCAACCTGTCAGTTTCAAGCTTTGAGGAAATGGAAGTCCAATTCCACTTTAGATTGATTAAGGGCAAGATTCTAGGAAGGCATGGGAGGAGCAGGTAGTCTCCAACATTTCCCTATAACAGAAACAACTCTAGAAACAGTGGAAATTTTCCCAGGATTCTCTCTTTTGGTTGAACTAAGTTATCTCACTCTGTATTGTTTGGTATATATTCTACTATGTATACCTTTTCTGATTTTTGTTTCATTATGATGTCGATAAATGGGCTTTGCTATTTGCTATGTGTGTTTGTTGTGGAATTAGTATTAATTAGGTGGACAAAAAAGTCAAGCCTTGGATATAGAGCTTAGAATTCCCCTTTCCCCCAAATGACAAAGTGATTAAAAGTTGTATTGAACCCACTCATATACCAAAGATCCGGGGATTAAGGGAGCAGATAGATATTCTTCTAGACTGTTATTATCTCTCTCTTTGGAAAATAAGAGTGGTAGCCTCTGGGCTCAACCTCAGACTTCCCCTTCCTTGAAGAAGAATAGGGGGAAAAGAGATTAGATATGTTTATTGTGTCTCTTTTTTAGTCACACAATGATACTTCAGCATCTTTGCGAACACAGGTTCCTCTCTACAAGTGGGATTCACCACTATCACTATTCTACTCTTTCCTTACATATTGTTTATGTATTTTGGATACCAAACTGTTTCTGAGAAATTTGATATAAAGATTTTTTCCCCCTACACTACTACCCTTTTTATCCCAAATGCATTACTGCCTCAGACACTTCCTACCTGTGTGACCTTAGGTAAGTCATGTAACTGTTTATTTCAGTCTCCTTATCTATAAAATGAGCCGAAGGAAATGGCAATCCACTCTATTATCTTTGCCAAGAAAATCTCAAATTGGGTGGTGAAGAGTAGGACATTTAACATTGAAAAGATAAGAAATGTTTAACCCCAGGAGTTGATAAACTTTATTTACATATTGGTCTTTAATGAAAAGACAGATAGATAGAACATCTATTAAGTATTTATTTTGTACCAGACATTGAGCTAAAAGCCTGGATTCAAATACAAAAAGCAAGAAATCCTTGCCTTCAAGAAACATATTCAATTGAAGGAAGACCACAAATAAAAGGGAACAGGGAAGGGGAAGAGGTAGAAAATGGTGGGAAGTAAATGAATAGCAAAGGAGCAGGCAATGTCCATCATGTCCCTCATACACTAGAAACTTTGGAAAACTTCTTTGGAAAGATTTAAGACTTCTTTTGAACTAAAATACCTCAATCCTAATGGGAGCACTCTTTCACTCTGTTGTTATATATTGTTATATAGTCTCATATGTTTACTTTCTTTGATTTCTGTTTTGTTACTGATTTTGATTAGTTATTTTTGATAATTGCTATTTGTTATGTTCATTGAGGAAGTGGTGTTTAATGGGAAAGGAGTAAAGCTTTGGATATAGAGCTTGGTCCTACTCCTCTTCACCAATAATGAAACAATGATCAGAAGTTAGAACCTGAAAACTTCATCTCTTGGACAAATAATATTTAAGAGAGCAGATAATAGATTTAATTCTAGCCTAAAACCCTCTTTTTTCCCCTAAGGAGAGCAAAGCCTCTGGCTTCAGCATCCTGTTTCTCTCCTGGCATAAATTAAAATTTCCCTTGGAGAATTATTGGAGGGGAAGGGGAAGAAGAAGAGCTAGAGTTGTCTATTTTCCTTGGGGGTCACCCCATTGATGACACCCCATGTTATATGTGGGGGACAGCTTCTCACAAATACATTGATAGAATGAGAATGTTGGACTAGGATCTCCAAAGTCCATTCTAGATCTAAATTTTGTCAATTTGATTTTCAAAACTCTACTAGTAATTTGTGTTCAAAATGGGTTCCCAAATTAAAATGACTTGGGAGAAAAAGAAGTCATGGAGTGACAAATTTAAGCATTGGAAAATGTATTTGAACCAAGGTATATTTCTGTAGCTGAGATCTCTTTTCAACAGTTTGCATTCTTATTAGATGTTTATACTATATGTTTATTTATATACATGTGTTGACATTATATTTGGAAAGCTATTAAACCCAGGGTGCCTTTTATTTGTTATAATTTTGTTAAGCATGATGTCACCAAAGGGCACTGTGAAATCATGCAGTTCCAAGCAGAATGGGAAATTTGTCCAAGTTATGCAAATACTATTTGAAATAATGGCAATCAGCCGTGAGAAAAATCTTTAAATGCATTATGCACAAAGTTCAAAATAGCTTTCAAAGATGTTTTTTATTACTAACTGGTTACTGCAAACATACTTTCACCCAAATACAGTAGAAAATATGCAACTTCCTGACAACGGGGAGTTGTGAAGTCACTTCCCAAAAGTATTTATATTTAATGTCAATGGACCACTTTTTTGGCCAAAGAACACTTAATAAGGTGACAATCTAATTCCTTGGTAGCATCCTTGAACCATTAGTGGATTAGTAGATTGTAGCTTTGTGAACACCTGTTCTTAAACCAGTTACAATTTTTATTTTACTATCAGCTGGGGATGTTAATATGCTTGCCTATTTAAATGATGGTTGATTGGCTTTGAAATAAGTTGTGTGTGCATATTGTTCCTAAATCAAAACTTTATTTCACATTATTTTAGGATTTGTTGTTATTAAGTGGAGGTCTAGCCCTGTGACTTCAGGTCCGTGGGGATTTCTCAGTGTGGAAAATCCCTCTAATATAGACAAATATTCTGAAATTTATTAGATTACTGTGGGTTTGAAGAAATTCACAGACTTGTTCAGGATTATACAGCTAATAAGTGTCATTAGATAGGATTCAAATCCAGTTCCTCCTAACTTTAAGGCTGATGTGCTATCCATTCTATCACTCTACTTCTCTTTTTAAATATATACTATAAAAATTATGGTTCAATAATGAGTCATAGCAGATATTGTGTTAGATATTAGGCAGTCTCAAAGATAAAATAATACTGTTCCCATCAATTAATCCGTCAATAAATACTGTCTCACTGTAGTAAGTGCTAGAGATATGAGACATCATTTGTAATAAAACATGTGATAAAAATGAACATTCCCCTGATAAAGGCTAAGTGGAATGCTTGCCTGTCCTTCCCTTTTTCTAAAGTTAATTTCTCTACTTGTGTTCTTGATTCTATCCTATTCCTGTCTCTTCAAGGACCTGATCCATCCATTATTGCCCCTCTCCTTTATATCTTCCATTTTTCTCTTTTCTGAGAGTTTCTTTTTTATTTATAAGCATGCTTAAGTTTCTCCTGTTTTAAAATAATATAACTTTTAAAAATAACCCTTTTCAGGCCCTTGATGCAGACTTAGTCTGCCATAATCTATTATTTTATTGCAACTTTGTAAAATAATTATTAACTCATTTACTCCTCATTCATTTACATCTGATTTATGCCTCCATGAATTCACTGAAATCACTTTGCTGAAGGGAACCAATGACCTAATCCCCAGATCCAATGTTTGTTTGTTTTTGTTTTTTTTTCCTCATGATCCTTTTTTTCCAAAATTTTCTGCCATAATTGACACTGCTTACTATCCCATTTTTACCTCTGTGAGAACTTCTGGCTCACCCACCTCCCTACTAATTCCATTTCTATGATTCTTATTTCCATATCTATGCCCTAGACATAGGGATGTTATTGGTTATTCTTTTCCCCCTCTTTCCTCTCTACCTTAGTAAACTCAATTATACCTTGTTGTCTCAACCCCCTCCTGTATATTTAGTTAATTTTTTTAAAATTTAAGTGTTGGGTTTTAAATATCTACATTCTATGTTATATTATTAGGTTCAGTTCACTGGCAAGACCCTTTTGACTCTCAGTTCTGTTACTCATTTTGTTACTTGGCTTACTCAATTTCATGTCATCTGCAAATTTGATAATCATGCCATTAAGGTCTTCAACTATGTTTCTGATAAAAATATTAAACAACATGGGACCAAGGACATATCACCAAGGTGCTTCATTTGTGACTTCCTTTCCAAGTTGGCATCTGGTAATGATTATTTATTGGATCTGAATTCACTTAACTGTATTTCATACATCTTCTCAATAACCTTGGAGCAGAAATGAACCTCCAGGGGAGGAAGAGCTACTATGGACCATTATTATGATCAAACAAGAATCACTGAAGCAAAAAGGAGATTGAGGAGTCTTTAGAGGCCATGTAGTCCAAACTATACCTGAATATGAGTGCCCTCATTTTGCACATCTTTAATGTACATTCTAAACATTTTCTATATTGCATTCTTAAGATTAGAAACCAACAAAACAATAAATAAAAGTCTTCATTTGTAGCATTTACCAATTTCTAAGATGAAAGACATATGCTAAAAATTTAACAATGGGCTCAAGAACCAGTTTGAGTTGATTCTAGCATATTCCTGGCCCTACCATGGCACCAGTTTTCTATTCCTCATTCATTCATTCATTCATTCATTCACATTTTAGGATTCTTTCAAGAATTAAAATTAAGTTAATTGGCCTGTTGTATATGCCATTCTTCTCCCTCCAGCTATCTTTACAAATCAGGATGATATTTACATTTCTCCTATCTTCCTGTAGCTCTCATATCCCATGATCTTTCAAAGATCAAAGTTCTTTTTAAAAAAATTTTATTTATTTATAATTTTTTGACAGTATACATGCATGAGTAATTTTTATATTTTTTATATATTTTTATATATATTTTATATATATTATCCCTTGTATTCATTTTTCCAAATTATTCCCTCTCTTCCTCTACTCCCTCCCCTTGATGACAGGCAATCCCATACATTTTACATGTGTTACAATATAACCTAGATACAATATATGTGTGTAAATACCATTTTCTTGTTGCACATTAAGTATTAGATTCCGAAGGTATAAGTAACCTGGGTAGACAGTAGTGCTAACAATTTAAATTCACTTCCCAGTGTTCCTTCTCTGGGTGTAGTTGTTTCTGTCCATCATTGATCAACTGGAAGTGAGTTGGATCTTCTCTATGTTGAAGATATCCACTTCCATCAGAATACATCTTCATACAACACTGAAGTGTACAGCGAAGATCAAAGTTCTTTAAGTATATCAGTAATGAACTGGTGAAGGAGAGCCATAAACTCTTCTATTATCTCTTTACTTTTCTTGGGTATCAAATTCCTAATTTTTTGGGGGGGGGTGGGACTTTCAAGTCCAATGATCACTTTTCTTGAGGAAAAAAAATAGAAGAGAAACAAGTAGCTTTACCTTTACACTGTTATCCATTATAATTTCATCCATTGTGAATGTCAGTCTTATTCTTTTTGGGGGGAGGGGATCCTTTTTCCCCCAATATAATTTTTTAAAAAAATTCATTTTGTGGCTCTAAGGTTTCTTCCCAGTCTCAACTGATTCTGATTATTAGCACTCCTCAAACTATTAGTACAGGCTTGTGCCATATTTTTGTATCCATCCATGGTTATCCTTTCTCATTTTTATCTTCTGTATATAAAAAAATATCATTTGACAAATTTGCTGTTCAACTCTTTTAACTACTATCCTTTCTCTTCCACTGGAACTATTTTTGGTGTGTCTTCTAAATTCTATTCTTGAAAGCTTCCTATCTCTCTTTTGATGCTTTTCCCTATATAATTTAAATCATGGAATTCTATTTATTCTTTTTTCTAAGCTTTTAAGATCTACTCTCCTCAATTTAGAGTTAGAAATATAAGAATATTTTTGACTTTCTATCCTTCTCCATCATAAATTTAAAGATATAGTAGTCACTTTCTTCAAAGGTACCCAGGATTACTAAAAAAGCAACCAGCTTTTCTTTGTTAGTGAGGATCAGATCCAGCACAGATGTTTCCCTGATCTGTTTTTCCACCCTTTGAAGAATGTCAACACTAATGAAAGTCAGGTTTTGATTTGGTCAGAAAAATGTACAATAAATTTAAATCTTATTTAATTTAAATTTAAATCCTAGCACCTATTATTTGTCTCTGTGACATGCCATAATAGGGCAGACCTGATTTAGGCTGATTTGGTAATGAAAGACTTGTAGAACACCTGATAGTTACCAAATGGAGTACTTATTCATAGTTGAGGAAGAATATTTAGCAGTAATATAGCACCAACTCATTTGGGCACAGATTTCCTGCCTCTGTATTATCCACGAAGGCCCATCAAATAGAAAACAAAAAGAAAAAGTTGCTAACTCTTTATGCCTTGGCTATTTTTTCTTTCTTTCCTTTTTTAAACTAGGCTTCTAGAATGTTTGATCAAAAGTCTGAGTTTTCAGTGCCTTAAGGCAGTTAAGATAGTTCCAATACCTTTTAAAGGAAAATTAGGCTAGCTTGCATGGGGGAGGGTCTCAAGACATCTCTCCTATCCCTCAGGTGTTATTATTCACTTTGGAGTAAGGCTTGTTTCCCAAATATCTTCTCTATTTCCTCTTTCTGTTCAGATGATCTATAATATATTTTGGTGGCCATCTTCTTCTGTTTCTGCCTCCACTAACCTTCACTTAAAAGCTTTCTAATTTTTCTTTGTGGTCCAACTGTTATGAATGGTGGGACCTTATTATATAGCTTAGACCATGCTCTTTAACTCCAGCCATTTCCTAATTTGCCATGTATGTTTATTTTCCCCTCCCTTTCTCCTCATTCTGGAAACAAAAATAGAATCGACACTCTCTTTGGTCAATTGACTGACTTATTGTTCCATTTTTAATCTCTGTGATTTCCCAGAACAACCCTTTCCTAATCACCAACCCCTATGTATCTTGTATTTCTTAGAATGTAAACTTTTTGAGAGCATGAACTATCCCTTTTTGGGTTGGGAGTTATACCAACAGCTGGTGGGAATCAGAAAATGCTTGCTTGGGTTACAGAGTCAACTTTCAAGCCAAGACATTTAGATTAGGATTTAGAATGGGAAGAAACCCTAGAGTTTATTTAGACCAAGCCTCTTATTTTGTAGATGAGTAAACTAAACCTTTACAAATTATCTAGTTTGTCCCAGATTATATGATGGCAGATAGTAAGAATAAGATTTAAAAACATATTCTTTGGTTTTTAGACTCAAAAATTTAGTTTTCTTTATAATATACCATATAGTGATCTCAAAATATGCTTTGTGAAAAGTCAACAGGATTGAAAGGCTGATCACTTCATGATGCTTAGATCTCAGATGAGGTAACACAAAAGTGAGAGGGAAGCTTACAAAAAATCAGCTTTTTCAACATGTCCCGTGTTTATCCATAACCTTGCACGGCTACTATTAATAAAGTCATATTGTAAATACGTAACATAGTGCTAGATTTATATTTCTCTTAAATGAATTCTGTGTCTGAAGTTCATAAAAGAAACAAAATATTTTATAGAGAGCAGAATGATACCCAGGGAGTTGTTCTGCAGGCTTAGGTAAAGCCAGGAGATTCTCAAAGAGCCCAAGGTCACTTAAAGGGGAGCTGTCAAAAGCAAACAAACTCACTTTTGGTATCCTTATCTCCCAAGTGCTGAGTGTCTTCGTAATTGTCCCTATGGTTGCCTAGCTTCTCATACTAATGTAAGATGACTTTTAAGAGCACCTTAATATATAAACATTTCTTAACATTTTTCAGCCTACCAAAATTTATTTGATCTATGTTCTTTTTTTTCTGGATGTTTTTTTCTATTGACAATTAATAAATTAACTCACAATAATGTAATAATACTTAACTACAGTTTTGTACCACTTGTCTCATCATAGTGTATGGTATATTGTGTGTTTGTGTGTGGGAGGACTAGGGTGGGAAGAGGTCAAGATAAATAGGTTTTGAAAGATTATATGAGCAGAATATAAGCTGTAGAAAAACTTTGAGTGTAAATTCAGGGACCCAGGACTATTCTAGCTAAATTTCCAGAGGATTTTATCATTACAGTTTGCTTTATAAGTCCTGATTTTTTTTGGCAGATGGGTACTACAGAAGCTATGTTAAGACATGGAGGAATTGAGATGACCTCAGAGCACTCTTTTAAGAAAAATGGGATCATAGATTAATGCATTATATTTGCATGATTCATATTTGCATTTTAAGAGAGACTTTATGAAACAATTCCTTCATTCAAAGGAATGATACTAATAGTTGGAAGTCATTGGTATAGTTCTATTGGAAAGAAGCCCTTTTGGTTGATTGTAGATCTGATAATAATGGTGTTAATAACATTTGACATGTACATAGTGATTTAAGATTTGCAAAACACTTTACATATTATCTCATCTGCTCAGCAAAACTACCCTGTAGTGATGGTGCTATTATTACTCCTATTTTTATGGTTGAGGAAACTGAGGCTAAGGGGCTAAATAACCTGCACAGAGTTATATAGTGAATAAATGTCTGAGGCAGGATTGGAATTCAGATCTTTCTGACTTAAATCTAGTGCTTACTGCACTACTTCATGCTTCATATCAATAGGATAGTAGATATAGCATAAGGAAACATCAGCTGGCAAGCTTTCATGGTATCAGTTGGATTCAGCTCCATAATCACTACTTATAAATTAAAAATCAAAAAATAGCTCCCCATGTAAAGGCCTTAGGTAGGAAAAGTTGGTAGCATGGACTTGTTCAGTTAGTTTTTGTTTCCTAGAAACCCACAAAAACTTTAATACAGTCCAGTCACATATTTGACAGTCAGATGAAACAATTTTTCTATTCAGAGGTTTTGTAGATATTTCCATCTCTTTATTATTCATTCCAATACTGTAAAATGACTTGTTTTGAATTTTTAAAAAAGTGGGTGGCACCTTTACATGTTGCTTGATTGGCTTGTTAAAATTGGTCTTTTCTTATTGTCTTT
This sequence comes from Sminthopsis crassicaudata, assembly GCF_048593235.1. NCBI lineage: Eukaryota > Metazoa > Chordata > Mammalia > Dasyuromorphia > Dasyuridae > Sminthopsis > Sminthopsis crassicaudata. Next base: position 560,898,914 of record NC_133618.1, read on the forward strand.
GTCCCTCTGAGGGGATAGTTGAGAAAAAGGTGTTGAAATAGTTACTTGGCAAAATTCTGTCATTTTTACTGTTTTTTTTCCCTTCGGAAAAATTCCTATGTATCAACCAGACAATATAAAAATTGATGAAATGATAAATGTAAAGAACTTGAATATAGTGCTGTTAGCTTTGTCTGACCTGAAAATATGGAAGAAACACTGCTTTTCATTAGCTACAATTTGAAGTTAATGGTCCTTTCCCTTGATATTGATAGTGATGCTTATTACCATAAAAATAGACCAAATGTAATTTTTAGAAAGCAGGAAACTGAACTGATTAATTCAGAGAATGAAATATGTAATATCAATCACTTCTTATAAAAAGTGTACAATATTGACAGAAGCAGAATGACAAGTAGACCCGGCTTTTTTTTTTTAATCTAATGATAATATGTTTTAGTTATTTCATTTCTCTGAAAAAACCCCAAAAAACTAATTCCTCTGAATTCAGGAATCCTGATCCTAGATACTTAACACTTCCTGACTGTGTGACTCTGGGCAAGTCACTTAACCCCAATTGCCTCAGCAAAAACAACAACAACAAAAAGAACAAACTAACTTCAAGAATTGGGAAAAAATGAAATTAGTTTTGGTCCCATTTGCCAAAACCACACCTGTCAATATTAATAGAGATTGGCCTTCCTTTCTTTCTTCTTTCCTTCTCTTCCACTCCCTTATTATCATTAGTGTTCTTTGATGTAGAAGTAACATATTCATATATTTGACAAGGCAAGGTTTGAAAAAATGATTCCATAAATTTTATATGTGTATATATTATATAAAATTATTTTTAGATCCATGTATATAAATGCTACTGGCTAAGGAAGGCCCATATTAATTTCAAAGAAAACATAAATCTTTTGTACCTATCAAGAATGAAGAGACAGAGCTTTGCCAATCTTTTTCCTGCTAAAAAATAGACAGTGCTTAGTGTATTTTAGCTTCAGGACTTGTACAAACTGTCTGGCAACTAGCAAATGATTCTTTTATGAATACTGTATAAAAATTTCTTTGAAATATTCTTGCTTGAGGCCATTTTACTTCCATGAAAAAGTAATGAATAATTTATAAAATTAGGTATGAATATCAGATGATAAAACTTTCATTTCCCATTGGAAAGTAAAATTAGTAGCATCAAGCTATCCATCAGAACTCTGTAAGTTCTCTGTAAGAACTCAGTAACTCTGACAAGGGGAACAAGTTGAGAATGGGGATCTTATCCTTATGAATGAGTTCAGTTCTTTAAAAAAAGTTACTTTCTTCTAGAAATTCATTAAGGAGAAATTTTCTAATTTAATATGGGGCTTTTATAGTCTGAATTATGAGAATAAATTGACTTTGGTGTATTTTTATTTTATTTATGATAACAGATTTTTGTTGTTGGGGGAGGTCAATAGAACTATAAGAGTACTCATGAGTGTTGTATTACTCTCAGTATGTAATAAAAAAAAAGGAACTGGACTAAGATTATTTTAAAGGCTAGAGGGATTCCTGTGGGCATGAATGTTAGGATGAATTTGTCTTCTACCGTCCTTATCCTTCTCCAACCAATACTATTACATGTAACTCATTGCCTTTTATTATAACTATAGGTTTATTTGGACAATTTTTATCCTTGAAGTCTTCTCAATAATAATTTTATATTTTGCTCCTACCCAAGGGAAAAAATACAATCTAATTCATTTGTAGTTCTCCTAAGAATTTTTACTTTTCTTCTAAGCATTAAGCTTAACAGGCTTAGAAGATAGTATTATTTAATACACATAGTATTATTTAATACGCAAAATAGAAAAGTTTTTTTTTTAATCTTGAAAAGTAAGAATACAGCTGTAGCCTGCATTTTGCTGAGTGCTATTTTGTCCCCCAATATCCAAGTGGCTGAATCTTATAGTACTCATAAAGTGTAATAATTACAACAAATTAATTAAATGAATGAGCTTGGTGGATGGCAAAAACCAGTTTCACTGATCCAACATTCACTCTCTTACTCTGTTACCATATACCTGGTTTGAATCCTCTCTTAGTTCTTGATCCTGTCTCTCCTACCACCAGGTGATATCCACAGATTTTTGTTGCTTTCATAGTTCTTGGATTTGTTAGCTTAACCACAGAGCTAAGATGAACATCTCAGCCTTTGCTGATTCTACCACTTTTTCTTCTTGCTACCATAGCCTGTCAGACCTATCTGTCTTCCTTGTGGCTCGATCACTTTCCCAGAAGTCATTCATACCGTTTTAATGAGCATTTATTATAGGGTTTTTCCATTCTTTAGATGGGAAAATTTCCCTTAGAAATGACTGAATTATTATGTCATGAGTCATATTTATATATAATATATATCTATATCTATATCTATATCTATATCTATATCTATCTATCTATCTATCTATCTATATATATATATCCATGTCCCATACCTGCTATACTGAAAGCTGTTGGGATAAAATTGTCATACTTGGATTTTAGGGATGCACTAATGAACCTATGAATCTGATTAAAATGCATATAATCCTTAATTTAACTAAAAATTCTCATATTATCTTGATTCTCCCCTCCTATTTGTACCATCTTGGTCTAGCTTCTTCCAACTTCTATATAGCAATTATTATTTGAATAATTCATTGGTGGCAATTAAATATATACTACTGTTGACTGATTTTCTATCATCTTAAAGGACAGTTTGAGTCTTTTCCATGTTGTTTGTCCAGCAAGAATGTGAATTCTCCTGTTCCTTGGACTGATACTTTATTAAGGTGTAGTTGGTGCTCAATAAATATTTATTGATTTGATTTGAAAAACTCCTTTTGAAAATATAACATCCCTTGCTTTAACAAGATAATGTAAAACTCTATTTTGGAGGGAGGGGAACATATGCAAGAGGTTTTCCTCCTTGTCCCCTCCCCAGAAAAAGGATTCCTAGGCAAAATTGCTTTTAGGTCCTTTGGAGGCAGCTATCAGATATCTAGAAAACAAATCCTGCTACTCAGAAAACTTGTTCATTAGGAGCAGGTCATGCCAGACTAACCTCATTTCATTGTTTGACAAAGTTAATAGACTTGTATGTAGGTTGATCAAGTGAATTTCAAAGATGTAGTACACCTGGATTTCAGTGAGGCATTTGACAAAGTCTCTCATGATATTCTTGTGTACAAGGTGGGGTGAAGGTGGCTTAATAACCAGTTTTGAGAAGATGAAAAATGTTGTAAAAAGTGGTACCACCATATATCTAGAGATTTAAGTTTATAAACCTCAATTTTTTTTACTTTTCTTTACCTTTCTCCCATACAATTAGTTTCCAATTCTTGTTGATTAGACCTTAGAAACATCTCATCTGCAAAACCCTCACCAACCAATCTTTTTCCACTATAATGCAATAGAATGGATTATTGCAGTATTTGCCTAATTGGACTCCTCATTTCCAGTCCAGGGGATTAAAAGTCTGATCTGTGAGGTGTTTTTTTTTTTTTTTTTTTTCCTAAATTTTAATACCTGTATTTAAATATTATTGGTTTCCTTTGTAATCATATGTGTTTTGTTCTATGCATTTAAAAATATCCTGAGAAATGATCTACAGGTTTTATTAGTGTGCTAAAGGTTAAGGAATCCTTGAAGTAGTCTCTCCTTTCTCCAATCCATTCTCCACATAGCTACCAAAGTGATATTCCATATCTCTGATCATATCACTAATTTACCCAATAAGTTCCTGTGGCTCCCTATTATTGCCTCTAGGATCAAAGATGAACTTTTTTTTTTGTCGTTTAAATTCCTTCACAACTTAGCAAACATTAAAAACAAACAAATGAATGAAAGGCAGCTCTATTCACATGAAATACAGTGAATATTTTTGAGCAGATAATTAAATTTTCTTCTTGTTCTCCTCTCTCCCTCCCTCCTTCCTTCTTTCCCTCCTCCTTCTCTATTTCCCTCATATTAGTCCATTAGTCTATGGGTATCTTCATGCCATTCATCTTTCTACCATCTCCAGTCTCCACCTCTGATCTGGGACTCAGTCCTTAACATGGGACCCTGGAATCCTGATCAGGTAAAAATAGCCCTGATTGCTCCTTTCCCTTCTATTTTATACTCTGCAACAATAGTTAAATCTTTTCCCACCTTCCCTCTTTCAATCTTGGCTCTGGAAAGAATAATCATTTCAGTACCATAATTCCTGGAAAAAATAAGTGAATTTTTGTCTGAGAGCTTCATTTCATGGACCTTGTAGCTTCCCAAATCCCAGATCACCCTCTTTGGCTATCCCTCTTCTGTGTGTTCTATGTATTTTCTCAGGCTATTAGATTTTAATTTCTGGAGGGTAATGATTCTTACTTATTAAATTTGTATCAAGTCAGGGATGATGCCAAGGTTGTAAACTAAGACAAATAGAAGGATGATGCCTCCATAACATAAATTAGAAGGTTTGGAGGAGAAATGGATTTGGAGAAAGATGGGTTCTGTTTTTGAGTCTGTGATGACATCCAGGTGGAGATATCAAGCACTTAATTGGTAATAAAGGAATGGATGAAATTCAGAAGAGAGATAGTATTAGGGCTCTACTAGAAGAATCTTTATAGCTTTCAGGGGAACTAATGAGATCTTTGAAGAAGAGATTGTAAAGAATAGAAATAGATGAGGATAAGCTTTGGAGAACCTCGGTACTTAGTGTATGGTAAGGAGTGTTAGGTGTAGGGTAGAGGATGATAATTGACTGAAGGATATCAAGATAGAATAATCAGATGCGTAGGAGGAGAACCAAGAGAATGAATCCAAGTTCCTTAAAAGCAAAGGCTATTATGTCTTTATATCAACAGCACCTATTACAGCTCTTGGCACGATAGTAAGCACTTATTAAATGCTTACTGAATTGCACTGAACCAAGAAAGCTCAGTGTCATAGAAGGCAAAGAAAAAGAGAGTGTCGAAGGAGAGGGGATGTGTAACAATGTCAAAAGCTGTACAGAGGTGAAGAACAACAAAATCTAAGAAAAGACCACTGGATTATGCAGCTGAGATCATTGATAGTCTTAGAGGGATCAGTTTCAGTCTGATAAGTGGGATAGGAAGCCAGATTTCAAAGGGATTGCTTAAAGGAGTGAACATATGTGTGTATGGGATGGAGAAAACGGTGGCAATGAATATAGACAAGCTTTTCTAGCAGATTGGCTGTGAGAAGGAGTTCAATCCAATTTCATTCTTAGTTTCACTGCTGCTTTCTAAAATAACCTAAAGCACCCTAAATAAGTTTCTTGTCTCAGTTTACACACTTGTAAAATAGTATTGAAAATCTCTGCTTTATCTAAAGAAAGTTAGTTAATTGCTGAGTTGTGCATCCACAAAGTTTAAATCATAATGGCAATGTAACGGCCAAGAACCAAATTATTTTACCCCATTAGGAGGTGGCAAGAAGTTCTGAAACATTCAACCCTTAAACATGGCTATGATCTATGCCTGAGAAAACAACCCCGCCAAATATGGTAATGAAAATTTTAAAAGTTTCTTGAGGGAAAAATAGATGACTTTTCCCACATAATACACACTCAGTAAGGAGTTGTGATTTCAGCAGCAGGGGATTCTCCATGTGGAAACTCTATCAATCTCAAGTCTCCACTCTCTTGTGACGATTTAAGTGTCGGTGGCCTGCAGTGCACTAAAGTTAGGGCCACATTGCTAGTTGTGGGAGATTGGGTTTGAGCTAAGTGTGCCCGACTTCAAACTTTCTATCTATCCCCTCTGCCAGACTGTTTTGTTTTTACAATGAATATTATTTATTTTACATTAAATATCACTACAAAATAAAGATTTGTCCTTCTGAAGAGAAGGCTACTGTTACTTAAAGGTCTTTGATTTGTTCCTGCAGTAGAGATGATACATTTATGTGGGTTGCTGTGGGCGGGTTTGTAATATAGTATCTCCTTGTTTTTGAGGAAGAACATAACCGAGTCCGGGGCATGGATAATTCACTCTCACTTCACTTCGTCTTAGTTTTTGGTTGGTTTGTTTTTTAATTCCCACTGCATTTTTTTTCTTCTCCAAGAAGAGGAAAAAATGGGCAAAATGGGTCATTTACCTTTTAAAGTCGTACTCTGCGGCTCGGCTCGGAAGTTAACATTCTGAAATGTTATAATTGAGATTACTAACAGTTACCGGGCGCGTGAGAAAGAACCGGCCAAGCTCGGGTCTAAATAACTTTCTCCAGGGTCCCCGTGGGAATTTGGGAGGAAGAGAAGGTGTCTGAAAGCTCAAGGAGGGCGAGGAGCTGTGGCCTTAGGGGTATCCGCATCCCCGGCGCCTCCCCAGCTGTCCCTCTCGCGCAGCATCGCGGGGAGCCGGGGCGGGGGGCAGGCGCGGAGCACAGCTCCCCGCCCCAGCCTCGCCTCCCCTAGCCTCGTCTTGCTGCCCGGACCCGCCCACGTGGGGCCGCAGCCCATCGAATGGCTCGGTGCAACGTGTTGGCGGCGGCTGCGCGGGCTCTTCCGGCCTCCGCCGTTTCCTGCACAGCAGAACCCCCCAGCCCTCGCTCGGCCCCTCGTCTCCTCCAGCCCGCGACCCCGGCAGTTCCCCCGGCTCGGCCCAGCTCCGCGCGGCCCGGGTGAGCGCAAGGCTCCGGTTAGTTGCAGCCGCAGGCATCATGATGAGAGCGTTGCTTTCCCAGTTGCTGCTCTTGTTCCTGCTAGCTCCCGGAACCTGGGCTAGCGTATCCATCCCTTCGCCCAAGCAGCAGCCGCAGCCGCAGCCGCCCGTGCCCCCGGAGGTGAGCCCCGGCTCGGGGCGGGGGAATGTCACTCTGCTGGAAGGAGAGACGGGGGCGGGCGGCAGCGCCAACCGGAGCGAAACCTTGGTGACCCGCATCTCCAGCCTGCTCCGGGACCTGCCCACCCTGAAGGCGGCCGTGATCGTGGCGTGCGCCTTCACCTCCTTCCTCATCGCCTGCCTGCTGCTCCGGGTGTTCAGGTAGCGAGCTGGTGCTCGGGCGGTTCTCCCGCGTCCCCTCCCTCCCCTCAGGCCCCCGGCTCTTCTGCCAAGTGACTTGTTGTGTGCTAGGAGAGGGCCTTTGAAGCGCCAGCCGCGTTCTCGATCCTGGAGATGCTCTAGGGTCATCCCAGCTGGGCAGCAGCTGTCATAATTAACTGAGAAATAGCAGGTCATGTGCCTGCTTTTCCAAGGAAATCTCGACTTCTTGCTCTAGCGTAATGTAGCAAATCAAGCTCCCCATGAATCTGAATTTGTGGTGTGGGCGATGTTTACTGCAGCGGTGTCTCGATTTTTGCACGTTTTGTCAGAAACTTTAGGACTATTCCTTCGGCGCTTTGGGCCTCAGTTCCCCCTTGTGGGAAAAGACGGGGAACTCCAGGCTTTCTTCAGGCTCCAAAGTGCAGTGATTTCTGTGACCTTTTTGCTTTCTCCATCCTCCCATTTTATTATTTCAATTGATGTCTTTCCTCATCCAAAAAAATCTCTCTGTCGGCATTCTTTTTAGCTTGGTCTCTGATGCCTTTTTTTCCAATCCATTTTTTACTTTCTGAGACGCGTTTGTAAAGCGGAGTACACAGGTGCTGCTTCGCGCTGGGTGTTACTAGGGTTAGAGCACCACGAAAGGGAACCTGGAGATGTTTATATTTAAGTTGCGGCTCTTCTTTTCTCAGTGCAAATAATCCCTTTTTCCTTTCCCGGTCCCCTCTCCAGTGCAGATTTAAAAGCCACAGGAGGAGTTATAGTTAAAATAATCACAGTAGCAACTATGTAGCATTCCATTATCCCATGGGATCCTTGGGTTAAAACTGAAGCGGAGTGAGGTCGAGTGATTTAACTGAGATGATACAGTTGCAGCTAACGCTGAATTTGAACTCCTGACTCCAGGATCAGTTACTATATACTGTACTATCTAGTTGCCTGGTGGAAGACTTGTGTTTGAAATTCAAAATTGCTTACCTACTAGCTTTGTGTAATAGTCGGAACTTTTCTGAGCTTATTTCCTCACCTATAAAGTGAGGATGCAATACTGGTGCTACTTATATCACAGGGATTTTTGTTTGTTTTAGTTTTGCTTTGGTATCCTATGATATTTATTTATTACCATCACTTATGAAGATTAGTAAACCACTTGTTAAATAAATTACCTACAAGAGTATGAGTTGCCCAAGGCCACTCAAGTAATAGTGTCCTTGATTCCAGGCCTGTTCTCTACTAAACGATAAGGGTCTCTCATAGTGGACCACAGATTTAGAGAGTGAGGGGTTATCTAATCCAACCTTCTTATTTTACAGTTGAGGAAACTGAAGCTCAGAGAAGTTAATGAACGATTTGCCCGGGATTAAGCTACTATGCAATAGAGCTAGGATTTGAATCTAATTTCTTCCTTTCTTTCTTCCATTGGGATTAAATTATTTGCTCAGGATCAAACTTCTGGGGATCTTTAAGTGTCTAAGACTGGAATCGGGGTCTCCTGACTCCAAGACTGGTGTTCTAACCATTGGGCCATGTAGCTTCCCCAACCCAGTTTCTTTTGACTCCAAATTCAACATCTTTCCAATGCCAAAAGCTCCCATGGTTGTTACAGAGAGAAAGATAATAGTTGTACAAGTGCTTGGTGACCCTAAGATGCTATGTAAATATAAGCTATTAATTTTGATAACAGGATAGAATAATTAGGATGTAAATGAGACATAAGTAAAAGTTGAGTAAATGAAATGGAATTGCACTCTAGGAACTTTTAAATGAAAAGTTTATAGATTTTAGGGCCAAAATAATGCGTTGATTCTACTTCAGATTGCATATGTGATGGTGTTCATGGAAATAGGGATGACTATGTATCTGAGAGCTCATGGAGAAGTTAATGTTCACTATGGGAATGGTGTATCTGTGTGTGGCCACACAATAATTTGCTGAAGTAGCATTTTGTGTAATGGTTGCAAGATGTTGATCCTGCTTAGAGTGTAACAAATGTGTCTTGTTTCTCAGCTGAGTTTAGCTGCCCATAACCTTTGGGGGTCAGGGTTTCATGGGTCATTTGCCTCCATTCTTGAGCTATCAAACAAACACTTTGATGTCTGTTGTATTCATAGGTGCATGTGTGAAACAAGAAACTTACTGAGTGTATGAGTGCCATCAACAGATGGGAAGAAACTTTGGTTGCAAGTTTAGGGGTCTTGGGGAAAACTTTTGTGATTCTTTGCTGCAGAACTTTGGGTAAAGGGTTTTCCTCATGGAGAAATAAAAATAAACAACACACTGTGTCCTAGAAGTAAAGGAGCCATGAAAAACAGGAGATGGGAAACCATAAATCCCAGAATTCTCCTGGCTATCCAGTTGGAGAACTTAAGTGGCTAGAGAAATAGTTGTTTGGATATTTCAATTGTTAGTTGGACCAAAACATGAAACTAAAGCCATAAGACTAAAAAAAAAAAAAAAAAAAAAAAAAAAAAAAACAAAAGGAAATACTTTAACTCTTTAGCCAGCATGCTCCTTGTTATTGCCCCAAGAATGGGAAGTAGAATATAAACCAGCATGGTTCCAGATGTGAAAGGACTGCATATTTGAGTCAGGCAGCTTACTTTACAGACTAGAGAGGGGGTGGATTCTTGTTTACTTGGGAGTGGAATGATAAAAAAGAGATTAGTTTTTCCAAGAAACAGCTGTCATGGCAAACTGATTAGTGTTTTCTCCTCCTCTAGACCATTTTTATTTGAGTAAGCTTCTGATCCTATACCTGTGGGCAAGAAGAATCTAATTAGTTATCTATGTTGGCAAAAAGGAGACTAACCACAAACTTGGTAAATCTAATACTCTTTATAATTCTACTTTTAGGAAATTCCTTTTCAATTTTCTTTAACTTGTATTCCATAAGGATGGTTTACATGGTTAATTGTTATAAAGCTGAATTAGAATTTATGGCATAAATAATGCCATTGTTTTTTCCTTTGAGGAAGAAGTAAATTGGAGGGTGGGGTAGAAAATCCTTCACCTAGCACAACCTAAGTCTCTCTTTTCTAAGAGCTTTTCCTCTACTCCATTCATATAAGCAAATACTTCATTCAAACTTGGTTACTCACTATTCCCATTCATGGCCTGCATTTTTCTTTTGCTACTATGGTTCTTGTTGAAAATCTCCTATTAGGACTTTAATGACCCAAGTTCCACCTCCCTCATGAAACCTTTTCTCCTGCTTCTTTATTTGAGGGTTAGGATCTCTTCCTCCTAATTTTAGCACTTTTACCATTTTATCTATTATGCCTACAGTTATATATTATAGTAATACAGGTATTTGTCTAACTGCTGCTTTCCCTAATAAATTGTAAGCTTCTTGAAGGCTTATTTCTTTTTATTTTCCACATCTACAAGTACAATGTCTCGGACATAGTAGGTATTAAATGAATGTTGAAAAATAGAGATGATGTGGAGAAAAATGGAGATAGTATTTATAAAATAGCAGATACCTCCAATGAGTAAATTATCTAATTCAAAAAAAAAGGGCCTGAGGAAGAAAAAAAAGAGGGATCAAAAAAAAAAAAAAAAAAAGATCACCTGAGGCAGGGTACCTTTGTTTTTGACCTTCTGAAAGTCAAATAGTAGCTTTGAGGCTGCCTTCTAAAAGTCACTTTTCCTCAGATTTTTCCCCCTAATAATTCTTTGCTTTTGTTCCTGACATTGAGATCATGGGTCAGAATTACAGTTGGAAAGTTCTTTAGAACTGTGCCATTCTTTGCTCTTCTAGTCCCACATGTTGTCTGAATATAAACTTAGCAGTTCTGTTTTTCTCGAGGCCCGTAAGGTCTGGTGTGACTTGACCAAAGGTTCTATAAATAAGAAAAATATTATCAGTCTCTGATTTGCAAATGCCTAGCTTACAAACTACAACTATAGAAATGATTACTTCCCTCCTGCTCTATTTCTCATTTGCTCTATAAATTGTGTTCAGCTGTGAACCAAGGGAAGGAACTGGGAAAAGCAAGATAGCCAAGGTAAACTGACCTCCTAGCAGGCTCCCAAACAAAGTGGCCTGCCGAGAAGGTGACATTTCCCTTCTGAAGGAACTTCAGGGGCCAAACCTCCTCATTTTACAAATGAAGAAACTGAGGCCTAGGGAACTAAAGTGAAAATGAAAACAACTTGGTACTAAATGTCAGTATGACAGTAAGACTTAATTCACAATGGCTTACATTAAAATAAATGGCTTTTGAGGCACAAAATGTCATCACTCCAGTCTTCAGAATTATTTGTCCATTTGCTCCCATTTACTTTCTGCTTAAATAGCTATATTGATTGTGTACTCTTGTTCTTGTTCAACCACTTCTCTAGAAGTCACTATAAACTTCTATCTGAAAGGAAAGTTTTCTTGGGTACTTGGAGTTGGGGTGGGGCTGGGCAATATGGGTCAGCTGACATTTCCTGGTTTGGATCAGTGGCAAAACTTCAAGGCAAGATTCTTTTTTTTTTTTTTTTTTTTTTTTTTTTGTGGAGACTCCTGAGGCACTGGGAGTTCTGTTTAGACTGTGCGCTAAGCAGAAGCTAAATAGTAAACAAAACAAAACATTCCCTACCCCTTACTCCCATCACTCTATCCCAAATAGATTAGTTGTTGCTTAAATTGTCATCTCAATTATACGGGAAAAAAAATTCCTCCCAGTATCTTTAGTAACAAAAAGGAGCCCAGTTAACTATTTTTATGACTTTAAAGGAGAACATCAACATTTGGTTTGTTGATTATGATAAAAAATACTGTAGAACTGAAACTTTTGTTGTTTTATGTTTCATAATGCAATAAGGTGTCAAAGTATCATAATAGATAAAGTGCTCCTGGACTTGAAATCAACGTGATTTCAGTTCAAATCTTGCCTCAAATGCTTATTAACTTATGTGCCCTTGGTCTGCAAGGTGAGAGTAATAACAATATCTACTTCCAAGGATGGTTATGGGGAGAAAAGAAAGATATATAAGTAAAATACTTTGCAAAGCTTAAAGTGCTTTATAAAAGCTAACTACTATTATTAATGCTTAATGAGTAAAGGTGTTAAATTAACTGCATACAAATTAAAGTGAGAATATATGCTTTTACAATTACAAGTCATAAGATTTCAGCATCATTTCCTACTGCCCCTAATGCTGCTCTTCTAACCCATTTTTTTAGTACTACGTTTGACAGATTCAACTCAGCTTTAAAATACTAAACTCTCTTCTAGTGCATTCAAATTATGATTTGATTTACCAAAATTTAATTTGTATTCAACTTTTAAGGAACAGAAATGCCTTTTAAATTGAGGTATCCCTGTATCCATAATAATTTAGAGCAGAACATCTGCTTCCCTAGACTAGAGGCTCTTGAGCCTGAGGGTCTAGATTTTTTCTTTCTTTTGAGACCTCAGTGTATTTCATCTGCTTGGGTATTGGATTTCTTCATTACGTCAATAACATAAATTGAGTTTTATAGCCTTATAGTTTTATATCTTATGCCAAGCTGTGGGTCTGCATGAAATGTCACTTTGGTATCTTCTTCCAATTGACAAGAGAAAATCCTCCCTTGAATTTCTTACCAAGTCTTTTGTTTTAATAGGTTTTTTGCCTTTATACCATCATAGCACATAGTGTTTTTAGGTTTTAAGGATCTTGTATGTGTTTATTTTGCAGATATAGCATGAGGTAATTATATATATATATATATATATATATATATATATATATATATATATATATATATATAAAATTTTAGAAGGAAAGACGAAGGAACTGATGAAAATGTTTTGCAGTCTTCCCCAGAAATAACAGAATAGATGCTAATAAATTCAGATTTTAATTATATATTCTGTGGTCCAGAGACCTTGGACTCCTTGCTATTCCTTCACATGATACCCCATTTCCCAATTCTAGGTGTTTTCACTGATTGTCCCTCATGCTTGGAATTCTCTCTCTCTCCTTATCTCTGCCACCTTGCTTCTCTGGTTTCCTTAAATCCCAGCAAAAATTCTACCTTGTACAGGAACTCTTTCCCAATCTCCCAATCGCCCTGCCTTTTCTGTTAATATATCCAAATTATCCTGTATATAGCTTGTTTGTTCATTCATTTGCATGTTATTCTTTCCATTAAACTCCTCCAGAGAAGAAATTTTCTTTTGTCTTTTTTTTACATATACCTAATACTTAGCACAGTGCCTGATATATAGTAGACAATAAATCTTTACTGACTCACTGTGAAGGCTTAAAAAAGAAGAGGGTGGAAGGGCATTATAAGTAAAGATAATGGTGTGAGCAAAGATTCAGATGTAGAAAACATAAGACATTTCCAGGAGACGATGTGTAGACCCTTTTGGCTGGAATGGTGAGAATGGAGATAATGCTGGTAGATAAATGAAATAGATTTTAAACTAGATTGTGGAGGGCACAGAATTTAGAATTCATGCTATAAATGATGGGGAACCACTGAAAATTCTGAGTAGGGGAACAAATAAAATTATCCAAAGGATGTATTAGCATAATTAATCAAATGACAGTATCCTGTATGACTTGGAACCTGGAGTTTCCCAGTACTCCAAAAAAAATGGACAGAATTTGTCAAATGATTAGTTGAAGGTTTTAAGGGAAAGGAAGGGCTAAAAGGTGACTCCCTTTAAAGAAACAAACAAGTCAAGAAGGAGAGCTGGCTTAGCAAGTTAGACAATGAATTTAAGTTTTAGGTCAGAGTTTGAAATTGGTGGAAATGTAGAGTAGATATTTGCAGATATGAGGTTGGAGCCAGAAAACAGATCAAGGATGGAGATGCATCATTTCATAGAAACATAATTTTTTTAGCAGGAATCAACCTTTGAGATAATCTAGTACAACATGTTTATTTTATAATTGAAGAGACAGGCCCAAAGTAGTTAAGTGACTCTAGATGTCACCCAAATAGTAAGTGTCAGAGCCAGGATTTGAACATAATTCCTGACCCCAAATTCAGTGCTCTTCCCACAGCATGATAGTATAGTATGGTGGTTATAGTTGAAGAATGGGAAAGGATGAAGTCTTCAAGTATGAGAAGAGAAGAGGGTTAAGAGCTGAATTTTTCAAGACTTTTCCTAGAACTGGTGATAGTGGGAAAAGCAGGTTGAAGGTAAAGATGTTTCTAAAGTAGTTTCTGTTTTGCTATATGGTTTTTTATAAAGGGTTCAGTGCTCCTGAGAGATTGTATGTTGGTCATAACTGATAGAGAGCTGGCTTTGAAATTAGGAAGTCTTGTGTTCTCTCCTTGCTAAAAACAGGTTAGCTGTGTGACACAGGACAGTCACCTAATCTCTCAATGTCCCAGAAAGCTCTTTAAGGCTACATTGCAGAGCAGGGTCCTTTGGAAAGAGAAACTTCCTCATTGAGATTTCCCTATACTTAGCTCCTCGCAAAAATGAAACATCCAGCATGGCATATAGTAAGATTATTACACCAGGAATGTTGATATGTTACACTTTTGTTAGGGTTGGGGGTGTCTGGGGCAAAGACCAACTCCTAATGATTCTGCTTTTCAAAAATTGTCTTGAGAATGGTGTCCTCGTTCTCTATTGGCATTTGCAAACAAAAGTACTCAGCCTTGTATAAATACAAACCTGGAGAAACTTGTCTAGCAGAAATTGTTATCACTCTTTTCCCTGTGACTTCTCTAACACATTAAACACAGAGGGTCACAAGGACCTGGCATGATGATGGGAGGTGTTTGGAAAGATCTCATGAGAGCACTGAGAAGATATTTACTGGAAGATTAATGGTACAAGTGTATATCTACTTTCCAAAGGTTAAAGAAAGGAGAGTAATGGGGGGGAGGAGAGGGGAGTGTGGGAAGGAGAGAGAAAGGAAGGGGAAGAGAGAGAGGGGATGGAGAGAGAGAGGGAGGGAGGGAGAAAGAAGAGTGAGAGACAAAGAAAGAGAGAGGGAGAGAGAAAAGAGAGAAGAGAGATAGAGACTTCAAACAATTAAAACACAAAAGCTCTATCTTTCCCTCCCTCCCTTTCTCTCTCTTTCTGTCTGTCTCTCTGTCTCTGTCTCTCTGTCTCTCTCTGTCTCTCTTTGCCACTCTCTCTGTGTCTCTGCCTGTCTCTCTCTGTCTCTCTCTTCCCCTCCCCCCTTCTTATTACCATTTTACCACATATTACCTCTTCCTTGGTGCCAATAACAAGGTACAGTGATGGATCAAAAAAGGTTCAATGGTAAAGTATGTCCTGAGGGTAATCACTTTAATGCACACAGTTGGAAACAATGCACTTTTTGTGATTTAGGGAGATTTTGAAGCGTAAAGATTTTCTTGGTATCCTTTTTGAAAGAAATCTTAAAGATCATTGTTTTGTATGGTGGAGGGGAAAGGGAGGTTGGGCTTGTGATTTCATAGGCTCTAGGTGAGAACTCCCTTCTCCAGGATAGAAGAACGGAATGCCTGCATTAATTATGAGAGATTAATCAACTTGTTGAGGTCATAAATGCTGAGGTGGGACTTGAACTCAGGTCCTCCTGACTCTTAGCATCTCATGATTAACATGTATGGAGTGCTTTAAAGTTTGCAAAGTGGCTTTACATATATTATTTAATTTGATCCCCACAAAACTCCTTGATGTTATTACCCTTTTTGTACAAAAGAGAATGTCAGAAACTCTGAAGGTACTTGCCCAAGGTCCTACAGAGAAGTTTTAGGGGTGAGATTTGAATCTTGGTTTTTTCTGTCTCCCAAGTCCATTTGAATAATCCATCACATTCACTAATTCCTCAGAGAATTACATGCCTATAGATTGCCCCAAAGAACAAATTTCCTCCTTAAAATATGTGATGGGTCTGCAGAATTCTGGAGAATCCTCCATCTTTCTTGTTCAACTTATTGGGGAATAGTTATGGCTTAATTTTTCTTTGTTTTTCTTCCCCAATCCCTGAATAGGAAGAAGATGTATGGTCCAACAGCAAAGCTGAGAATGTAAATAAGTTGATATTAGTAGAGAAATTTATGCTCTTGTGGTACTGCCTTTGTGTTTGAATGGAACCTACTTAAGGCATCCTATTGAACTTGCTGGCTAGCAATCCAACCCATCTGCCATTGTAGTCTTAAAGTTGAGGATCCAACTTTTGTTTATTTGGATTTTTGTGTAGTGTTTTCATCAGAGCAATATTGACAGCTGCCCTGGAGAATCTGATTACAGTAACAAATTATTTCTTGAGCAGTATAATCTTGGGATACTTTCCCCACCTTCTTATCAAGTGTTGAGGAAATGTGTGTGTTGGGCTTGACACAGTAGTGGGCTGTGACATTCCAGTTACACATACTCTCAAACATTGCTCTTTTTCATTGTCACAGACAGTGAGTTGAAAAGTCCCAGCAAAGTGACCTGTTCTCAGCTCTTGAAAAAGGTCTGACTTTAATCGGGTTAGGGTGAAATGGTGTGTATGTGGGTGTCTAGATAAAGAAGAAAATGATTGACAACCTTTGAAAGTGGTCACTATTTTTACAGTCGTCTTCAGTTTATTGATTACTGAATAACTAGCCAAATGAATGTTGTTTTAGTCTTAAATAATTTCCTCTTTTAGTTTAATCTCCTCTCATTTCTAATAGCTTTACTTGTGTTACATAGTCACATTATCAGCAAGTGGAAATATTTGACCTGAGTCTTAGTCACTCTTATGGATGGATAGTTTTTGATTCTAAGGTCTGTAACACTTAGTGATTTTTTTCTTTTCTGTTTTGGAGCAGTATAGTATCTGAAGTTCTATTATAAACTGTTTTATCCTCCCAATAAAGTAGGTATGGATTAAAATGAATAATTATACTTTACATTTTTGTAATTATTTATGCCTTTTCAAAATACTTGCATCCATTATTCATTCAACAAACACTAAGCATAGATTATGCAAGTATTAAATCACTACTGAGTTCAGGACACTGTATGGCTAAAAAAATCAGGACAATGATGTAGTCCTCCTTGTCTTTCATGAATTTATAGTCTAATTGAAGAGAAATGACATAATACTAATATTACTATAATGCAAAGATGAAGAATTATCAATGGGCAGCCCTATCTCTTTGATCTTTAATTCTGTATAAATGAGCTACATATAGCACCGCCTGCCAATATTAATTTCTGCTCTTAAATTTTTTTAAAAATTGCATCAAGTGAACTGGACAGCTTTTGGTAATTCTTGTCCCTTAGTTTTAAAACCAATAATTTTAATTTAAATTATTTAGTTTAAATAATTTTAAAACCAAATTTTGCTGATCTGTGAGTGATATCTATCCTTTGAAAAACCTTTCTAGGTTCTAGAACTATTCAGGAAATTAGAAAGATTCTGAAAATGGGTGAAGCTGGTTATAGGATGACCAAGTACAGTCACCATTTTGCTTTGATTGTTGAGGATATTCTGGTCTGGTACAAACTTAACTTATCAACATCATTTTAGACAGGCCATCTTTTGTGTTCGTATGTTTTATTAGAAGACTTATTTGGATCTCTTTGTAAGACTGGGGCTGGAATAGTTCCTCCTTTCCTCTCTTCTCTTCTAATTGGCAGCCAGCTGCTGAGGGGAAAAAAAACCCATATATTTTTAATTTGAGAATACACGACAAGACTTCTGACTCCTGCTGGAATCTTGACTCTGCCAGTGCACAGCAGATTTTTCTATGTAGTCTTTCAATCCAACTCTATTTTCACCCCTTACTTGACATTACCTCCAGTTGAGCCACAGGCAAAAACTCGTCTAGATGTCATTAAAGACTTCACAAGTTTCAGTCTCACCTTATTAACACCCAGGACAGTTGAACAGCATAAAAATTGCTTCCTTTCCATGAGGTTTGGGAGAATTGGTGGTTAGAAATGTAATTTCTAAAGTTCATTACATCAAAATTGTTGTATGAATCACGCATGAGGGCTTTTTCTAATGGCCGTTGGGATAATTTTCAGAGTTTTAAATTATTCTCTTAATAGAGACAGCAAGCTTAGAAAGAGCCTGCTCTACAGGTAGTGACTTTTCAACCCCTCGATGTTTCTCCCCCTTAGGTTCCCATGGACTTCGTAAATGTTTAGGGACCTTATTAAAGCTTTGCAGATGGTTTTATTGAGTCTTGTGACTGAGAAATTAATTGCGAAGAAGGAAAACTAGTTTAGACTTTATTCTGAAGGACTTTGCTTCCCTCCTCCCCCCAGAAGCCTTGTCTGAGCCTTGAGAAATCTCCTCAATAATAAATTTAGAGGTTTTTTGAAGACTTTTCTCTGAGGTCAGCAGTGATTTTACCTAGAAGCCATTTACTCAAATAGATGTGAAATTCTCCAAGTGTGGAATCATTTAGTGAGACTTGCATTTTAGTAGCTACCTATGATTCCTTGGGCAAGTTTAGTTTGACTGTGACATCAGTTATTAGGTCCTCTAACTGCTAAACATTGTTCTTTCTTGATCCTTTGTTCTTACCTAGTTCCTAAGATCCCCACATTCTTTTGAAGCTTAAAGATTTATTTCCAGATTTTATTTGGGTGCCACTTTCCCTCAACATTTGGGTGATACAGCATTGAGGAGGGACCATTGATTGACCTTTTGTTCTGATGAGAACTTTAGAAATAATTCTAAATCATTTAGGGAATACCCAAAATAATTTCCCTGGATATAGTATAGCATAAAGTTAGGAAGGTGGGTGAGTAGTTTTGGAGATTTTGGAGGTTTCGAAGATGAGAAATTAGTAATCTGGTAATGAATGGTTCTTACTTTAACATCTTCCCTTAAGTCATTCTTTTGACTTACCTTTATTAATGTTTTTATTCAGAGGCTAGGTACTGAGTGATGGTGGTGAAGGAGGAAGAGCCAGAGTTAGAAAAGCCTTCGTCCCTGTCCTTTTAGAGCTTACAGGCAGTCTAATTATTAATTTATTAAGCATTTACCCTAAGCCAGGCACAATGCTAAGTTCAGGGGCCCCAAAGAAAGGCAAGACCAATCCCTGTCAGCAGGGAATTTATATTCTGTCGGAGGTAGGAGGGATGTTGCACAAAGCTATTTTTATAAAACACTATATCTGAGAAGTACAATACAAAGTACTGGGAAAGGTTCAAGGAGGACTGTAATGGAGGTTGGGAATCAGGAAAAAGTGACATTTTTGTAGTGCTAAGGATCAAATGAGATAATTGTAAAATGCTCAGTATATCATAATTCTGGCATATAGCAAACAGTATAGTGATGTTAGCTGTTATTATTAATTATTATTATTATTAAAGATGGGCAGGAATTTAAGAGGGAAAAGTCATTTTTAGGTATAAAGGCCAAGTGTGTTTGAAGGACAGACTACTGGAATTTATCCATTAATTAAAATAGACCTTTCAAAATAGTATTGTCAGAATTACAGGAGGTTTTAACTCTCCTGGAGATTTTTTTGGCCAAAACAAAGAGATTTAGGAATTATCACTTGCTGAAAGAGAGGTAAGAGTGCAGTGATTAAGAGAGGAGGGGGGCTGGTCCTTCTATCTTCACATTCAATTTAACAATCATTGGCCATATGTTTATTTCTTTCAAACCCCTCCCCACATAATAACATTATCTTTGTGAACCAGTTGTTTCCTTGTGACTCGGCTAGCCTCTCCTATTCCCATATTAAACCTTTTGAGCTTATTCTATTCTGATTATATGTATTATATAAACTGGGTTTTATTGTATGTGTTTTTATGTTTCTGAAAGTGAGGACAGAATATCTAAGGTTACAGGCCAATGATTCTCAAACTTTAATGTTGTGTGATGTAATAGAAGAAAAAATTCTGGATCAGGAAAAATCCTGAGTTCAAATTCTGACATTAATATTTACTACAACTGTGAATAGGTCTCAGTTTCCATATGTGAAAAAGAGAATTTGAATGAAATAACCTTAAAAAGGACTTCAAGTTCCAAAATTCTTAATGCAAAGTATTTTGCTATCTACTTAGAATACTAAAATTTTGTCAATTTGATGGACCCCTGCCAGCCAGCCTTCCTTTTCCCCCAAATACTTATCTCTTCTTTTCCTAAAAATTGATGGAACACATCCATGCAACTTTATGAAAAAAACTCTTTGAATACATATACTAGAAGTTACTTGCAGTTTTAATGCAAGCATATAGAAAATTTTTGGATAAAAGTGTATTTATCCAATGAATAACCATATTCTGATTTCTGTCTTTATTTACATAGAGGAATCAGTGACTGCATCAATGTGAGTACCTTGTATACTGCATTTTCATCCTATGCAAGCTTCAGCCATAGCTGTTTATAAATCCCTCATAAAGAAATTATACGACATGCCAGTGATTTTTTGTTAACTCTCAGATTGTGTAGCATTTGGATTGCCCAGCTATTGACTCTTTGTCTTACTGTCTAAATTACTCGGACATATATGGTCTCCATGTCTTTCTTTTGGCATCTTGTCTCTGACAATCTACCCACATCACTGTGCAGCTTTCCATTGCTTTTTGGGTCACCTGCAAGTTTGATTCTTTCCAGATTGTGCTTTTCTATAATTGGGAGCCATATAGCACCAGCAGATGATTGTTGTCATGAAATAGATGGACTTTTGTGGAAATGAGCAGTTTAGGAAGGATCACTGAAAATACTGCTGCATTTTCCAAATGCCATCTATGATATTCTTGTTTTTCTGCTCATTTCTAGCCTTAGCTTGTTGTCTTCCTGTCTTAAGATATCCATACTAATGGACTAGCTTGGTGTACTGTCCAAATAGCATAGTCCAGGAGGTGGACAGTTTCATTCTTTAGCTTTAATTTTCATTGTGTTTTGCTTCATGTGTGTTTTGCTTAAAAATGAGTACATAAAAGTACTTATATGAAAAGGCTTGTCTGGAAGAAGGCACTAACAAATGAAAAGTACACCATCATATAACTCTTATGGCATGAATTTATCAGCTATGTACTCTGTTTTTTGAGTAATTGTTTTAGAGATAGAAATACTATGCAGCCTTTCTCCATTAGTGACCCATAGTACCCTCTTCTTTTCCCTAGGTGAAAGTTTATTATGGTAACTCACTGTTATCATAAATCATTTTATATTTATGATTATGTGGATTTGTTTTGTTTAAAGCACATGGCATAGCCTGTCTTGTGTATTCATTGAACGTGATTTCTAAGAGTGTGTGTATATATACATATGCTTGTTTGCTGATAATGGTTTGAATAAGAAAAATACAGTTTTATCCTCATATGTTTGGAGTATATGATAAAAGATCTAATATGCCTAGCTTGTATTTTGTTTAAAAACAGATTCCCAAATTTCATGCTTATGGGATTTTGTTATTACTATCTTGGGAACTGTCCTGACTTTCAGTTATAATTGACCACTTTACTTACGTGTTCAAAATTCCAAGCGTAACATAGTGTGCCTCGGAGCAATGTGAGAAGGGTGCTAAGCCTTGTGAAATTAAAATGTGCTTCTTATGTTTGAAAGGTGCATATTTTGTAGTGTTTGAGACTTATCTATATCGTTGACTATTTTAAATTAAACAAACTATCATCCCTGTTTGTGAAAAGACAATAGAAGAGACAAGTGTGTTTAGAGAAGCAGTTGTGAACTATGGTGACTTATCAGTAGAGGAGAAATTTCAGCTTGAATGATCTGAGGCTTTGAAACTTACTTGAGAAGGGCTTAGTTCTATGCAAATATATTAATTTTTTTTTTTTTTTTTTAGAAATTGGTAATCCACAATTTTGTAAATGGGCTGCTGGGTGGTACAGTCGATAAAGTGATGGGCCTGGAATCAGGAAGACTCATCTTCCCAAGTTCAAATCTGGCCTTAGACACTTACTGAGTGACTCCAGACAAATCATTTAACCCTGTTTGCCTCAGTTTCTTCATTTGTAAAATGAGCTGGAGAAGGAAATGGCAAACCACTCTAGCATCTTTGCTAAGAAAAACCCAAATGTGGTCATGAAGAATTGGGCACAACAGGAACAAATTTTGTAAATGTGAGCACTCATTTTATTAAAGTATCCATGGGATGCAAGGCACTGGAAGCTCTTTGCTTTAATCTATAGCCTATGTAATTTGCTGGGGATAATAAATTTATCATCACTCAGTGGGCAGCTTTCTGGTGATGAAGCTCTTTGAACTTAGCTACTCTGTCTAATCTTAAAATCATTGGGCCCATCACTGAGTCTATACTCAACTCTTACTAAGCTATCAGGACTTAGGAGAGTTTTTGATTGTTTTGCATAATCTTAAGGACTCAAAATCTGTTTTATGCCATGTGGAGGCATCAGTTTATGACTTTTATCAATATATGTTTTCTATACTCTTAAAAATATGTCATGGCTGGTATCTTTGTGTTTTTTTCCTCAGTCAAGATAGTACTCTTCCTTAATTTTCATTTCAGCTTATGTTCTTAGACTGTTACAGAGCTGAAAGGAAGCTTAGAGATCATGTTACCTAACCCTTTTATTTTATTAAGGAGAAACCTGATGCTTTTAGAGGTGCCATGATTTATCCAAGGTCAAAACTGTGGCAGAGCCAGGAAAAAACCCTGGTCCAATGCATATTCCATTACCCCATAATATATATCACAATAACTCTTGACAGTTCTTTCAGTTGGGAAGAAAGATAACTTAGGAGTAGAGTAGAGATCATTGATTTCAAACTTTCCATTGTATCCTCAATGGTCTGTCACTATAGTATAAAGTAACATTTCAGCGACTCAAATCTCCAAATTTCCTTCCTATTTCCTCTGGCTTTGTAGGGATACCTTTTCTTCTTCAAGCCTTTTTAGTAAACAGGCTGCCTCAGGCCTCCAGTGATTCAGTATCTTTAATTAGCATAGACAGGAGATGACATGTTTGTGGTCATCCTTGGGGGGGGGGGGATACAGTGGCTAGGGTGTGAGAAGCAGAAGATTGTCCTGGAATGATGTGTTTTATATGAAACAAGGATCCTGAGAATGAGCTCAGTTGCCGATTCAAGAGAAAGGAATATAGTGGGAATTGGTCTTCTGCGTCAGAGAGCTATAATAAACCCATTCCTTTTGCAGCCTGAGGTGAAGGCCAGGGCAACCTATTTCTTGTATTTCTCTATTCTGTAAGTATTTTTCTTCCTTCCTAGGTCTGGAAAGAGAATAAAGAAAACCCGGAAATATG
This sequence comes from Sminthopsis crassicaudata, assembly GCF_048593235.1. Taxonomy (NCBI): domain Eukaryota; kingdom Metazoa; phylum Chordata; class Mammalia; order Dasyuromorphia; family Dasyuridae; genus Sminthopsis; species Sminthopsis crassicaudata. Next base: position 560,922,021 of record NC_133618.1, read on the forward strand.
ATATTATTACGACTCCAGCAGAAAGAGTAGAAATGACTCCTTTAAATGAAGAAGATGATGATGAGGAAGACTCAACAGTTTTTGATGTCAAATACAGGTATATTTACAGGTACAATATCAGTAGCTCTCATAAAGACTTCTTCCTTGGCTTCTAGTGTTTGGGTGGATATGGTGAACTGCATTTTATACTCCTACCTGTCAGGTCCTTGAAAGTAACTTCTAGCAGGTGTACATCTCTGAAGTCCTCTTCAAAAAATACTGACAACATGGAGAGTATACAGAGTTTCATGTTTTGTCCTTTAAACTAACATTCATTTCCCACCCCCTCCACTCTATTGCTTCCCAAATTGTGAAATAGATAAACTGAGAAATTTGATCTAAGTGAGGAAATTATAGGAATTGGGTCTAAAATAATAAACTCCAGCTCTTGTTTCTCGTGCATTTGCCATAGTGTAAAATGATAGTATAAATTTGTGCCAGTCAAACAATATGCACACAAACTGGAATTTCTAGCCTTGCTATAGTAGGTTCAGAAGGGCAAAAGGTAGATTAATGCAAAGAAAAGAGTATATTGTCTTGTCAAGCTTGAAACACAGGGATGTTTCTTCAGTAAATCAGAACAAAATCAGAATGACTTTGTTTTTTCTAGAACGTTTGTATCTTTTAAGTTCCCTTGCCCTCCTGGAATATTTCAGAATTGATAGATTCTTTTAATTGGATGGTATCTTAAGATGTCATCTAAGTCTATTTAAGTTCTATTCCAGATGAAAAAAGTTTAAGTGACCAAAGTCAAACAGTTGAAAGCTGGGACAGGACCCAAAGGCTTCTGATTCCCACACCATATCAATATTTGTTAAGTGTATATGATGGCACAGAGATAGGCTGTAGGGACATAAAGCCAAAGAATGAAAAACGACCTTCCTGGAGCTTTTATCCCTCTGCCTGATTTGTTTACAAAGGTGGGTAAGTGCTAGAAAATTTGACAAAGGGAAGTACCAACAACTGGGAAGATCAGAAACCTCTTTCCATAGGATGTAGAATTTAGATTGGACCTTGAAGGAAGCTAAGAGATGGAAGAATGCGGGCCAGGCATGTAGGGTGGTCTTTGCAAAGCTTTGGAAGCAGGAAATGGAACATTGAATTCAGAGAATAGCAAATAGTTCAGTTCGACTACAACATAAAATATGTGAAGAGGAGTAATATAACATGTCTGGAATGATAGGTTAAAGCTGTATGGAATTTTAAATGTCAAATTGAGGAGTATATTTTATCTTTAAGATGGTAGACACTGAAATTTATCTGAGCAAATCCCAGGCCTCCAAGATTTCTCATACAATTTGTTTGATTTTTGTTCATATTTTCTTATGTATCTGCAAAAGAAAGGAAGGTTTTCCTCTTAATATTTTACTGTCTTGGGGATTCCAATACTACACATCCTTGTTTGTGACCCCTGCCCCCTGTTCTGGTCCTCCCTGTTTTCAGTAATGTGTTTACAATCTCCTGGAATCCTCAAGAACATATTCCACCCCTTATAACCAGGAAACATCTTCTTATTGGCTTTTAGGTTATTTATAATTTTAAAACATTTTGAGAGCATATTGCACAATCCCCAGCCATATGGTCTCACGAGGAGAAGATTTTGTGGGAGAAATGGCTATGTGGGGCAATGGACAGTTTGGGATGATTGAAAGAAGTATATGGTTTCCAAATGCACTTCAAGATAGTTTCTCACTTCTCTTCCTTTGGTCCCTCTTCCTAGATCCTGGAACCAATGCAGTATTCATCTGCCCTAGATTGATAAACTAATTTAACTCTATGTACCAACATGATATGCTTGGAAGCTTACATTTTTCATCCACTTTTGTTTTTGAATGTTGATGATTAGATTAATTTCAGAGTGGAACTTTTCCATCAGACTTGTTTTAATGGAGAGATTGTCATGTGGTGAGATACTAAATAGCATGGAGTTTACTTTTTTATTTCAAAGACAGGCATGTTTTAAGTTAGAACAAAGTCAGAGCAACCTTGTGACTAAATAAGAAAAAAGAAACTCTTTTTTATTTCCTACATAATTCATCCATGGTCCTTGTGCTTCCTCTCAGAAAAAGCTACATTTAATATTGGAGATGTGACTGAATCATGACCTTATGTCTTGATGGTTTCAGCACATGATATTCCACCTGCCCTTTTGCGCAGTGGGAGAAGGGAAGTCATGTTTTTTTGCACCAGGACAATAATCTGAGGATTATTGCACACAGTTCTTATGATAATGCCATGTGACTGATATCCTGCTGTGAGGGTAAAGGCAGGTTTAATTTTCCTGGGGTTTTCTACCAGGTTGGAAATTTGATTAAGGGAGAAGGCAGGCAAGTTTGCTTCTGGATACATTCTCCCTCCTCCTCCTCCTCCCCCAACCAAGACATTCTAATCCATGAGATAAAAATCTTTAATTTTTAGGGTCAAATTTGAGGCTATTTCTACAGAAACACATGTTTCCAACTCTCATTAGCAAAAAAAGCAGGCTGATCGAAAGGTGGATAAACCAGCTTGAATCACTCTGAAAGAATTAAGATTGCTGCATGTTGCAAAAGGTTAAGACCTGAGTTTTGAGGGTTTTATTGGATGGACTATATACATTTACAAGTACATTGATTTATTTCCTGAGTTACAAGTTGATATTGGTAATATGCTGCATCCCACTTGTACTCACCATGCATCCAGGGCCTATAGCTCTAATTTATTTTGAGTTAGTCTTCTGTCAAACCCTTCAGGCTATTCCTTGAGCATCTCATGCATTCTAAATTCCAGCCACACTGGCCTGTTCCACATTTCCTGTGTACAACATTCCACCTCTCTCTTCCCATGGCTTTTATAGACTGTCCCTTTCCCTGGAATAGTTTTCTTTCTTACCTCTTCCACTTACCACCAAGGATCTCTTCTTTTAAAAGCCTCTGCTCAAGTGCTGCCTTCTACAAGAAAGGAAGGAACATAGGAAGAAAACATTTATTAAAGACCTACTCTGGGTCTGACCCTGTACAGCCTCATTTTATCCTCATAGCCACCCCGAAAGTGCTATTATGATCCTCATTTTACAATTGAGGAAATTAAGGCAAGCAGAGGTTGAGTGATTTCCCGAGTTGCACAGCTTGGGTCTTCCCGACCCCAGGCCTTGTGCTCTATGTGTTTTGCCACCTAGACCATCTAGCTTCGAGAAGCGTTTGCCCCAGCTGGTGATGCACTGGTTCCGTATCGGCTTGGAATGTATTTCTAAATTCACTGACCTGTTTTTGTGTTATTTCTCCCTCGCAGTATGTAAATTCCTTGAAGGCAGAACTGTTTAGATTTTTATTTTGTATCCCCAAGCCTACCTAGCATTGTGCCAGGCCCATAATATTTAATAAATGCTTGTTGAACTGAATCTCCATATCTTGGCTCCGGTGCTCATTTATCTGACAGGGAACATTTGCCATTTTGACAACTGTAGCATAAGCTGATGCTAATAGGAGAACAAGTCATCTCTGCTACTTCTTCTGCCATAGCCTCCGGAAAGGGAGCCCTCCCTCTCTCCTGGCAAAGGAACTTCTGGATGTTTAAAAATAAAGTGACCCTTGCGGAGTAATGGGAGGAATGCAGCGGGAGGGGGATAAGCGTAGGGTTGGGCACAGCTCTAGAAATACCTACCTTCCCGTCCTCTTTGTGGCTGTCTGTTCTTGTGAATGTGATTAGGAGCTATTTAGTTTTCTACTGGCATGCTAGGGAATGTACCCAGCCTCTTGTGGGTCTAAGACTTGGTTTCCTTGTACAGTTTTCAGTCTGGAGTTCCCTGGGATGCAGACTAGGACTGATCTGAGGTAGTCCAAATTGCTAGAAATAGGATTTAAAAAAGATGTAATTTGCTAATCTTGCACCAAAAAGTTAGAAATCAGAGTCTGTCTGGGTGCTTTTATGCTGGTGCTGCACAAATTAAAGTGGGTTGATATGACTTTTTAGTCAACATCTTTTCTAAGGTCTCATTAATGGCCTTGCTAGGAAGGCTTCATTTCCACCCCTTTGCCCATCCTGACAGCAGCCTAAACCATGATAATCTTCAGAGGATTAAATTGCTAACAGTAGAAGGTAAAGCATCATCACTGAGACCAGGGGGATGTAGATAAATATGAAAATAGTTTTTAAGTCATTAATTAGTAAAAGTTTAGAATAATTCCTCTAGAATCTAGGGTGCATGTGAGTGCAAATGAATGGCTAATAACTTCAAAGTGAATCTGGAATGCCCTTTAACTACAGAAAATGTTTTTCCCCCAACTTGATCAGTTGTAATTTCTACCTCAGCTTGGAAGAGGGCTTGTCAGTCTATTTCAAGGCTTCAGCCTAAAATGTTGAAGATTGCTATTCATACATATTAAATATATGATTTTCTAACATTTCATGGATGCCCTTTGCTTTTATGTCATATTAATTTCTTAATATGCTCCTTTTGCCTCTTTGCCCATCAGACCTTCCCTTGTAATAAAGATAAAAAAAAATTAAATAAAAAATTAAGCAAAATAGCCAAGCATCAGTTGTATCTGACATATATGTAACATTGAATACCTATGGTATCTCCATTTCTTTAATGAAAAGAAGGGAAATATATCTTCTTCGGAGCCATAGTTGGTTATTATAATCATCCAATATTCAATTGTATTGTTATTTCCTTTTATGTTGTTTTATTTACTATATAGAGTGCTTTCCAGTTTCTGCATCCTTCACTGCATCCATTCATATGTCATCCCATGTTTCTCTGAATTATTCATATTTTTCCTACTGTTATGATATTTCATTGCATTCATGTATCACAATTAGTTTTATCATTCCCCAGTCAATTGGTACCTACTTTTTTGCCACCACAAAAGTCCACAGTAGGAGTAGCAGCTGTTATCTGTAGGTTGGGCTAGTCTTGAAGGAAATGGGGATGCTCTTTGCCTTTTTTGCCTCCTTAGATATAAATATCAGCCTATTGGGAATTAGTATCTGAGGTTTTAGTGGGATTCCTATTGACCCACAGGGACATCTTTCTAACCTAGCATTGCTAATTGCCATGGTAACCACAGAGGTTGAGAAGAATAGTAATTTATCTGCATTTAGTATCCTTTTTTTGACTTTAGGAAATGTATCTTTTTTTTTAACCTTATTCTAGTAAAGTCACTTTTATTGCATTTTATTGCATGTGTGTCTCATTGCATTGGATATTTGTGAGTGAATCACTAGACTGACTTGAATTAGGCCTGGCCCAGAATATTGTGTTAACATGAACTCTTATAGATCATATTGTATCAACATTTAACTTATTCATAAAATAAGGCTTAGAGGGAATCACAAAGTCCATTTTTGCAGTCCCTGGGTAAGCTTTGATTTTTTCTCCTAATTTTACTTAATCTGATACTCGGCTTTGAGCATTGGCTACCCTGAGAATTTGGAGTCCTCTATTGTAAGCTCAGCACAGTTTTGTGACTGTAGACAAGTCACTTAATCTCTGAACTACACTTTCCTCATTTTTACAATGCAGAAATTAGATTAAATTTGTTCAGTTTATTCCATAGCTAAATTTTTATGCTGACATTTTATATTTTCACATCATCCATTTCCAGTTTTCTCTCTCCCTACACTCTTTTTTCAGAGAACCATCCTTTGTAACAAAAAGGAAAAAAGGAAAAAAAAAATCAGTCAACCATGTCATCCAAGTCTGACAATATATATATATCACTGTACAAATGTGGTGTTCTCCACTTCTACAAAGGGGGGGGGGTATATTTCTTTGATGTTAAACTTAATCATGATAATTTCACCAGGTTCCATTGTGTTGTTTCCCTTTACATTGTTGTTGTCATTAAACATATTATTTTCTTAGTTAGGCTTATTTTGTTCTGCTTCAGATTTGCTAGTAGCTCAGAAGTCTTCATATTGTTTCTTAAAGCACAGCAATATTACATCACATTCAGAGGCCATTTTGTTAGCCATTCCCCAGTCACTGAGCATTAACTTTATTTTTGCTATTTGTTACTACAGAAAGTGCTATGGATATTTTAGTGTGTTTTGGACTTTTCTTTCCAACAACAAATATTTAGTACTTACCCTAGTCTAAGGCTAATGGTGTAGGAATACAAAGACAAATTTTTTTTCCTGTCTTCAGGGAGCTTCCATTCAACAACTTTTGCAAATTATTTTTTTTTTATTAAAGCTTTTTATTTTCAAAACATATACATGGATAATTTTTCTTTTTTTAACATTGACCCTTGAAAAACCTTGTGTTTCAAATTTCCTCCCCCTTCTTCCTATCCCTTCCTCTAGATGGCAAGTAATCCAGTATATGTTAAACATATGCAGTTCTTCTATACATATTTCTACAATTATCGTGATACACATACAAAAAAAATCAGATCAAAAAGGGAAAAAATGAGAAAGAAAACAAAATGCAAGCAAATAACAAAAAGTGGAAGTCCTTTTTTTTTAATTAAAGCTTTTTATTTTCAAAATATATTCATGGACAATTTTTGACATTCACTCCTATAAAACCCTGTATTCTATTTTTTTCCCTCCCTTCCCCACATCTTTTCCCCCAGTTGGTAAGTGATCCAATATATGTTGTTAAACATGTGCAATTCCTCTATACATATTTCCACAAATATGCTGCATGAGAAAAGTCAGATCAAAAAGAAAAAAAATGAGAAAAAACAAAATGCAAGGAAATAACAACAAAAAGAGTGAAAATACTATGTTGTGGTCCTCATTTAGTTCCCACTGTCCTCTCTGAGTATATATGGCTTTCTTCATCACAAGACCATTTAGTTCCCACTGTCCTCTCTGAGTATATATGGCTTTCTTCATCACAAGACCATTGGAACTGGTCTGAATCACCTCATTATTGATGAGAGCCATGTCCATATTGCTGTTGCTATGTATCCATTCAACAACTTTAAACCAGTAAGGAAACAAGAAACATTTTTAGAAAGCTGAGGACACTATCTATAGGAAAAAGAAAGGGTTTCATTTAGAAGAAAGCCCCTGAAGGAAACCAATGATTCTAAGAGATAGAGAAAAGAGTGAATTCCAAATAGCTCCTTAACCTCTTCCAAGGGTCCAAAGGAAGAAAATATGGAATTTAGAGTTTTCCCCAAGTTTGTTTCTTGCTTGCTTTCAAATGCTATCTTTTGTTCAAATTCTCTCTTGTGGAGTTTTATCAGAAATAGCTATGGCTGAAAATTACTATATTAATAATCTACATCTTCTTAAACACCTACATTTGCATGCAGCATTGAACTAAGTTTGGCAGTGTACTCACAGCAGACTGTAGGTTTTGGGATGGAAAAAGTGGTAAAATGCTTATCCCTTTGTGTATTGACACTGTTTATTGGACATGGCATAGAAGGAATTCTTTTCTTTTTCTTAATTTTTTTTATTATAGTATTTATTTTTCCAAATCCATGCAAAGATAATTTTCAACATTCACCTTTGCAAAACCTTGTGTTCTAAATTTTTCTCTCTTCCACTCTATTCCCTTCCCAAGCAATCCATGTGCAGTTCTTCAAAACATATTTCCATATTCATCATGCTATACAAGAAAGATCAGATCAAAAATGAAAAAAAAAAAACATAAGAACGAGGAAAAAAACAAGCAAACAAACAGCAACAACAACAAAAGGTGAAAGCACTGCATCAAACTACATTCAGTCTCCATATTTCTCTCTCTAATTGTGGATGGCTCTTTTTATCACAAATCTATTGGAATTGTCTTAAATCACCTCATTGTTTAACAGAGCCAAGTTCATCACAGTTGATCATCATATAATCTTGTTACTGTGTAGAGTTCTCTTGGTTCTGCTCACTTCACTTAGCATTAGTTCATGTAAGTCTTTCCAGACAGAAGGGATTCTTTCCCTATAGGGGTTAGACCCTGTAGAGGGTCTCCAAGGTCTCTGAACTCTCAGGTGTTCTGCGATTTTGAATCTATTACTCAAAGCTATGAAGTTGAAGTGGGAGTCAAGGGATCCAAGTTCTAGTCACGATTCTTCCACTAACTGGTGGACATTAAACAAATTATTCCTTTGGCTGTTGGTTGCTTGATTTGACTGTATGTTGCCTCTCCCAGTAGACTGTAAACTCCTTGAGAGCAGGGACTATCTTTTATCTCTTTTTGTGTCTCCAGTGCTAAATAAATAGGTGGTGCTAAATAAATGCTTCTTGTTAATTGATTTATAAAAAGTGGATTGTTAGGTGATTTCTAAAATTCTTTCAAGTTCTCAGTTGCTCCAAGTCTATGAGAAGACAGATTTCCTATTAAGGAGCTTGGGAATATTGAGATAAAACTTCTCATTCCCCTTAGAGTTTTATTTTCTTGCAGTCAGATTGGTCTCAAATTTCACACACATAGGCTTTAGATCATAGATCTAAAAGTGGAAAGAATCTTAGAAGTCGTCTAGTCCAACTTCCTCATTTTGCAAATTAGGAAACTGAGGCCCAGAGATGGTGACATGCCCAAAGTCATTGAATTCAATTCCTGTGACTCCTATGCTCAGTGTTCTTTCTGTTGCTCCACTGTAATTGTTATCACCATATTTTTTTTTCAGTTTTCAGTAGCAGGTCTTCCCTGCTGTCTGCTTTTATTCTTCCAACTCTCATGCTTTTGTGCACTTCTAGAGGTCAGAAAACCACTGAGGCTGGGTCCTCCGTCTTTTTATATTATTTAACCTCAACTGTGTCTTTACTTCTACACACCAATCTTAGTTATTTCTACTTGACTAACTACCACATTATTCACTAAGGCTGCTAAATCTTGTGTACCCAATGTCACTCTTACTTCTCTTTTCATCTTCTCAGCATATGCCTTCACTTTTTACTTTACTGAGATGATACTGAATTCTCCTCATGGCCCTGCCCACTATTGTTGTCCTTGCTGTTCATAAACATGTCCAGATCTCTCCTATCTTTAAAAACAAAAACCTTCTCTATTCTGTCATTCCCCCTAAAACTCTATAATAACCTATCTCTCTTCATTTTCAGTCCTCACTCCTAGAAAGAATAATCTGTACTTGCTGCCTCTAATTTCTCACCCTCTATTCACTTTCCAGAAGATCTTTGCTGGAATAATTTTTAAAAGGTCACCAGTGACCTCTCACTTGCTAAATCTAATGACCCTTTCTCAATCCTCATATTTTTTCCTCAATCCTTATTTTATTTTCCTCCAACATTCTGTGCTATTGCCCAGCTTGTCTTTTGAATTCTTTTTCCTCCATTGGCTTCTGAAATCAGCTTTTTCATTGTTTTTCCACCTGTCTCGCTACTCCTTCTTGGTCTCTTGCCTAGTTGTGGGTCTCCCTTAACTTTTGTCCATCTCCATTTCCTAAATTTTCACCCTTGACAACCTTATGCTCATGAGAATGTGCTCAGTTATCACATCTTTATAGCTCTATGTGAACAAATCTAAAGTGTCTATATCCATGTAGATTAATCCGTCTGAACTATGTGTCTTTTCCCTGAATTGCACTTTCTTGGATAGCCAATAGCACTTCCAGTTCACTTGTCTACAACTGAACTTGTGATCTCTTTCCTCCTAACTTCATTCTTTCCTTTTTCACAACTTTACTTTTTCAGTTGATGAGACTTCAAATGTTTTTCAATTGATTCTTCTCCCTTGAACCTCATATATTGAGTCAAATTCAGACCATTTAAATTTTGTAACATCTCTCATATACTTCCTTTTAAGACTACTCACATGGACCCAACCCTATTAAGGACCTCATCACTTCTTTTCCATATTATTATAATGACATTATAACTAATAGTCTTGTTTTTTTCCTATCTCTGCTTTCTCCAATCCATCTTTCTCATGTTGTAGTTGTTCAGTTATCTTCAATTTCACATCTGACTCTTTGCACTGTTTTTGTTTGTTTGTTTGTTTTTTGTTTTTTTTTGGCAAAGATACTAGACTGGTTTGACATTTCCTTCTCCAATTCATGTGACAGTAGAGAAAACTGAAGCAAACAGGATTAAGTGACTTGCTCAGGGTCACACAGCTAGTAAGCATCTTGAGGTCAGATTTGAACTTAGAAAGAAGAGCATTCCTGACTCCAGACAAAACATTCTACCCACTGTGCTACCCAGCTGCCCATCCTTCATATAGCTGCCAAAACAATTTTCATAAGCAGATCTAACCATGTCATTTCTTTGCACAAAGCTTTCAGTGGCTCCTTGTTGCCTATAGGATAAAGTACAAATTCAGTTTGGTTTATGTCTTGTTTACAATCCAACTCCAGTCTTCCTTTCAATCCTTATTTTTCACTTTCCTTTTGTTAATGCTCTATATCTAGCCAAACTGGGTTACTAACTGTTCTTTGAAGTTAACATCCCATTTTTCCCTCTCTGTATAGAATGCATTTCTTCCTCAGTTCCTTCTCTTGTTTCTAGGCTCAGTTTGGTAGATGTCTCCTCCCTATTCTTCTTCTTCCTTCCCTCCTCATCCAAGATGAAAACATTCCCTTCTTTTCAAAAATTTCCTAAAGCACCTTGCATCTCTCCTTTGCCCCATCATGCCCTACCATGTATATATATGGGTTTATGTATGTGGATATATTGACATATTTAATTCTATTGATATTCATTTAGAAATTTGTTTACATTTTATACTTATAAATTTAATTATATTTACATATTATTTACATAAGATACTTTGACATAAAATATATGAGCTGTTTATATATTTATATGTATTTATAAATATTTATATATGTGTATATACATACATATATTATATCCTTCATAATAGAAGATGAATTCTGAGGATGAAGGATGTTCTTTTTTTGTCCATTTTTTAATTTAAATTTTAAAAATTAATTTTATAATTATAACTTTTTTTTGACAGTACATATGCATGGGTATTTTTTTAACAACATATTCCTTGCACTCACTTTTGTTCCTAATTTTCCCCTCCTTCCCTCTACCCTCTCCCCTAGATGGCAGATAGTCCCATACATGTTAAACATGTTAGAGTATATCCTAGATACAATATATGTATGCAGAACCGAATTTCTTGCTGCACACGAAGAATTGGATTCAGAAGGTAAAAATAACCTGGGAAGAAAAACAAAAATGCAAACAGTTTACACTCATTTACCAGTGTTCCTTCTGTGGGTGTAGCTGATTCTGTCCATCATTGATCAACTGGAAGTGAATTAGCTCTTCTCTATGTTGAAGATATCCACTTCCATCAGAATACATCCTCATACAATATCATTGTTGAAGTGTATAATGATCTCCTAGTTCTGCTCATTTCACTCAGCATCAGTTCCTGTAAGTCTCTCCAAGCCTCTCTGTATTCATCCTGCTGGTCATTTCTTACAGAATAATAATATTCCATAACATTCATATACCACAATTTACTCAACCATTAGATGGAGAATGTTCTTTTAAAATCTTCATACTATCCATCACTTAGTGTTTTGCATGTAGTAGGTGCTTTAATTGCATTCAACATTGAAGAGAGCTTGTGTGTGATAAAGAGACTGTGTGTGTATACATGTGTGTAGGTAAGTGGGGAAGAGATGAAAGAGAGTATGAGAGGAGGAAGAATATGTATGGGATGGGAGAAAAGTATGTAGGAAGTGAGACAGAGAGATGGCAGAGGGGAGAGTGCACAAGCTGTTGGAGCACCAAAGAGTGAACACTGTGGAAGCCTCCATATGAAGCCATTTCAGATCAGGGAAGCAGTAAATTTGAACACCTACAGGCAAATTTTCTAATGCATCAGTAGTTAAGCATTACATTTGTGGAACTGTTTCTTTTTTCCCCTTAAGCTTGTTTTATTGTTATCTTTTGTTTTTATATCACTTTTATTTCCCAATATATCTGCCCTCCTGTGCTCCCCATCAAACACATTCTTTGTTGTAAAGATAAAAAAAGAAGGAACAAGCAGTTCGGCAAAACCAACCATTGCATTAATTGCATCTGACAGCGTGTGGAATATTCCATCTCTGAGGTTGTAGTCCCCCTTCACCCCACCCAAAGAAGGGAGGGAGGTGCATTTTTCTCCACTGTGGAGGCCAAGCTTGATGATAATTACATTGCATTCAGTTTCCACTTGATGCTTTTTCCATTTTCATTGTTGGAGCCATTTGCACAACTAATTCCAAATGTTACCAGCTCTTTTCAGATTCACTAAGCCCCATTCACTGTGTGCATTCATATGAATGTGCATGTTTATATATGGCTTAACATAATAGAATCATGCCAACTGTAAATTTCTTGACTCAGTATTTGGGAAAAGAATGCTATGCTTCCACTCAGTCAATCAACAAGTATTTATTAAGCGTTTACTTGCCAAGCCCTGGGCTAGGTGCTAGGGATATAGATACAAAAAAAAAAAAAAAAAAAAAAAAAGAAAGAAACAATTCTTACTTATAAGAACTTTATGCTCCAAAGGGGAAGATAGCAATAACATAAAACTTATGTGGCATAAATATAAAGTTAATAATTACAGATGTGTGCACAGTGGTTAAAAATAAGATGGTTTGGGGGAGAGAGTACTCAAAGTTGGAAATCAGGAAAGGCTTCATATAATTTATGAACTTCAGTTTAAAGGAAGAAAGGGGCTCTGAGGCTGGGGTAAGGAGGGAGTACATTTCAGGAGGGGAAAGATCAATGAAAAGGCATGGGAATGAGATAGAGAGTGTCTATAGAAGAGTTCAGAAAGGGGAATAAATGTACAGTGATGCCGAAAATTTAGCTTGGAACCAGGTTGCGTGGGGATTTTAAATCTTAGCACTTCTGCTAAGACATTATCTTGGAGACATTAGAGTAGGGAAGCCACATGGTCAGACCTATATTTAAGGAAAAACTTTGACAGTCTGAAAGATGGATTGAGGTGGTGGGAGAATTGAGGGAAAATTGAAGCAGGGAAACCTGCTGTTGCGATAGTCTAGACTAGAGTTGACCTAATATGGGTAGCTGGGTGAGGGGAAAAAGCCAGGAGGGGCAGTGAAGGCCAAAATGGCATGATTTGGCAACTGATTGGCTCTGTGGGGTGAAAAAGAGTGAGGAGTTGAGAGTAAAACTAAGATTGTGAATCTCGGATCCTGCAAGGAGGATGGAACTTTCTACAGGAGGCTGGAAGTTTAGAAGAGGGGAGGGGTTATGGGGGAAAGAAATCAGTTTAGATTTCTTGAGTTTAAGACATCTGGTTTGAAATGTTAGGAGTGCAGAATTTAAGTTCAGGGAAGATACCCTAAAGATAGAGAGGTGATTAAAATAGATGATATTGAAATTCATCAGTATAATTGTTGTTATATCAACTTCTCTGCCTTTTGCCCTTGAATTAGGGAAGGGAGGAGAAATTATAGTTGCCAACTGAGGGATTATTTTCCAGAGTCTCATCATGAAACTAAACCCCACTGGGTTGAGAGTAACAGCTATTGTAGGATCAATGGAGTTCTTGTTTCCATTGTTCTTTTTGTTGTTTTCTTCCAGTTTGGAATTGCCAGTATCATCATCTCATGACAGGAATAACCTGGAAATAAATAAGCACCAAAGAACAAATACCAGAAAAGAGAAGTGTTTAGATTTAGCTTCCTTCTTTGTGTTCCCTTAAATGAATACATGAATGGAATTAATGAAGATATCTCACTTGAAGGTTCTAATCTCAATCTTTTTTTTTTTTTTTAAACTAGGTAAAAACCACTTTTCTGGAGTTGGGGCACACCATGGAAAATCAGTCAGCCATAGAAAACCCTGCTGGACCCTGAAGTGTGAAAGGGAGGGTGGAAGTCATCATCTCTGAAGCATTGATACCAAAACAAATATTCCCGCTGACTCCAGGACCTTATTTATAAACTGTTCAGCAGCAGGCGGGCCTGTGTTGAACTTCTGTGACAAAATGTCAGAATTAAGCTCTTCATTTCCAAACCACTACCTTAGGTTAACCTGTGTCAGTCCTTTGAATGTCTCTTTCAAATGCCACCAGTCTCCAGTTCTCTCTTCTTAAAGAGGTTCTTTAATAAGGGGGAAGGGTAGAAACTATTTTTTCCTTTTCTCATTTTAAAGCACATTTCTGCAAGATGAGACTATTAAAAAAAATACAACCAGATCCCAACACTAAAAAAAAACAAAAAAAAAAAATTGAACTCTATAATTTAGAATTAGATGCTTTTTCTTGTCTGACTCTTGAGTCTCAAGATCTGAGGTTGTACCAACCTCTTGGCTGCTTTAAATTCCAGCCACTTGCCTTAATCTTTTGGTGAGTGTGTTTAATGGCAAAGCAGATTTCAACAACGGTGGCTAGTGGCTCTGTGCTAAACCAGCCTTGCTAGGATCGTGTGTTTGTATGCGGCCGACTTATTGGTGAAGAAAATTGTGATTGCTTGCTACTGATTTTGACAATTGCACTAGCCCCTACTGAATCATGCTGTTCCTCATGCTCCAGTGGAGCTGATTGGTGTCTGAAATGAAGTAGTTTTTGTTAGGCTTATTATTATTATTATTATTATTTTTAAGGAGTGTGAGTTCAACAGAATTAGGCTTGGCTGGTTTGAAAAGAATTGTGGATTTCAGGAAAAAAATTATATTTTTATGATTTTTCCTCCTCTGCTGGGAAAATAAAACACCAGGCAGCTTTTGGTTTGTGTAAAAGTTTGTGCCATTTTTCTTCCTCTGATTTTGCCACAGCTGTGTTTGTGTGTGTGAGCGTATGTGTGTGTTTTCAGTTGCCTGAATTTAACTGAGTGGCAGTTTGGACTGCTGAGAACAGTGGCTGTATCAGAAGTAAATTCGGAACTGGAGAGAGAACATTTTTTCATCAAACTGGAAATATCCCTGTCACTTTGGGTGATGAATCTCATTTTACTGAAAAGTATTCATCTATTTTTTTGTTTCCTCTTATACTTCAGGAATTATGAGTTTAGGCAATAAGTATTTCTCTTCAAAATTAGATTTACATCATTCACAAGGATTGCAGAGCTCATAACTTTAGAAGTATGTGCATATGTTGATTGCCAGTCACCCAGAAGTGACTGAATTTGCCTTTCCTTGATCATTGCACTAAAGTCTTATTAGTGACACGTTTTGAAACCCAGGGAATTAGATCTGACTTGAATTATTTTTTTTCTCCCTTCTCTTCTTTTCCCTTTCTTTCCTTCCCCTCTCCTGTTTTCTCTGTTTATTCTATGTAGTCTTTCTGGATCTTCTGGACCTATTTCTCTTACGCTTTGCAAGTTATTATAAGTCTGTACTATTAAAATATTTCTCTTACTCCCTGGGAAGGTCTCATAGTTCCTGAGGCTTTCCGTGTTTTGGGGCTCTTGGGACATTCACAGACCTTTTTTTATACAGCAGAGAGAGTGCTTTGAATATAGCAATCTATGAAGACTCCTTCTAAGAATACCTCTTTGTACTGCCATAGCATTTTGAATCAAACCAGAAAAGCTTTGTAGCTATTGAAACCAACATACAGTGCCTCTTGGACCTTTGCCCTATGCATTGGCTCCATATGTTGACCTTTTTTCTCCCCCCCTCCTTTTTTTTGGCCATCTGCTAAAAGGGGTGGGAATATGAACAGAGAGGGATATGGTTATTCCATATCTCTCGAAAAATGCAATCAGCCAGAGTGCTGACTATAAATGACACCTTCCTATTTACCATCTGCTCCTTTTGTACCTTTTAACTGGAACTGTGCTGATACACTGCCTTTAAAATATCTCTTTTCCTTTCTCCCTCCTCTCATTCCATTTGCAAGATGGGCCAAAAAACTGGATTTTCTCCTTTATGAACTGGGTATCAAAATTAAGTTTTTGGAATTATTAATGATTTCTGAAGCAGGTCAACATGGATGATCCTTTAAATTCTTAGAGGAATTTTTGAACTATAGGCATTTAGGTGAAGCTTTGGCTGAAACTATTTTTTGATAGTGATACTTTTTTGAAACAGAACATGGTACCTTTTTCTCTTAGAGAAGTGGCTGATCCTTTTTAAGGATATTTATTACAAAGCTTTATCAGCATCAAGTTCATTGGATGATTCCACAAACCTGGTAAATTGCCAAAATAACATCAAAAAAAGATGTTTAAACATAACATGGTGATGGGGAAAATTTGTTTTTACTTTTAATTCACATGGTCCTGGTGAACAAATTTTTAACAACTTCCTCTCCTGATGTATGATGATGAAAGGCCCTTTTAATGATAGACAGTTTCTTGGGAAGACCTTTGTATTTCTTTAAAGATTATGTGCCAGCCTTATTAAAGTCTCTCACCTTTGACCTGAATTAAACTTTCTGATATTGCTATTGCTCATCATTTCATATGTACGTGTGTGTGGGGTATGTGTGTGTGGTATGTGTGTGTATGTATGTATGTATGTATGTATGATAAGGATAACAATGACATTCTGAGCAATAGTGAGAATTTAGAAGCAGCTCTTTTCTAAGTTGGGGTATTTTAAACCTAAATATCTCAGACCTAGTGTTTGGTCCTGTACTTAAGAGATTCTGCTCAACCTGTAATAACTAAGGCAGGGACATTTTCTTCTCTGAAAAGTTTCTCTTATACTGGTCTATATATACATTCATGGATAAGCTTAAGAGGAGGAAGAAAAGCTTGTTCTGCAGTCAACTTTATTGATCGACTGAACCACAGATAGAAAATGACTTTTTCTGATTGTCCTGCTTGCATTTCACTTGGATAATGAATAGTGAATTGGGAAAGTGTCCTTCAGCATACATCTTTCCAATAAAGAAGATAACATTTTTTTTTTTTTATTCCTCGCTATACTATGGAAAGCCCAAGTGGAAGGCAGAAAAGATTATGACTCAACTCTTATCACCTCTTCCTTCTAAGTGGAGAGCATATTGAAAAGGTGATGTTAGGATTGATTATTCTGTAACTTAGTGTTGGGGAGGAGGAAGGGATTGTAAGAATGTTTTTAAAATGACAGGCTTCAATTTTTAACTCTAAAGGACTCTTGGAAAAAGCCTTGAGTTTTATTGTCAAATTTCTTTGATAAAATGCTTACCTTTTAGACAAAACTTTTCACCAAATAAAAGTCAAACTGGCTGGTTGGCAGAAGAGTGGCTCCTGGTAGCATTATTAATCTACATTTGTCGAAAAATGAATTGTCATCCAAATACTTTATTATTGAGACTTGAATATTTGTATTGGGTTAAATATGGGCAGGAGGAAAAAAATGGGGCTCTCGGGTTTCATATAGCAGAACCAAGAAATTTAAGCCATCTTGAAAGTGTTTTATCAGAGGATTAAAAAAAATTCTATGTGGTATTTAGATCAACAGTTGATAATTGCTGACAAATTTTGGAAGACTCTTTCCTGTTACAGTTTAACTGCTTGAATCAGTTGAATCTGTGCTTTTGGGAAAAACAACAACTGAGGCCTGGAGAAGTGGCTCTATCAGAAACTTGGGTCCAATTACTGCTTCATACTGTGCTGTATGTTAACTACTTCATACTGTGTTGATGAAAGAAAAATTCTTCATTTTTATTGAACAGAGAATTTAGAGTTTATGAGCATTTGATGTGAACTCAGTAATATGTGTTGTATAGGATTTTTTTTTTAAATGGAGACTCTTAAGTTGCATTATCTTTTGTAAATGATTGAAAGTGAATGGTCATGGTCTTTTTGAATGATTTGTCATTAACCACTTCATAGATGTAAGGTATTTTCTTGAAGTCTTTTGTATTGCAGAGTACCAATATACATATACTTTAAAAAGTGTCTCTGTATTTGCTGCTATTTTGTGTGCATTGTCTTTCACTTGCTTCCACAGTAAGTTTATGGCAAAGGGTTTATACCTTTCTTCTGTCCCCATCTTTAATTTTTCTGGGAATAGAGAACAAAACAGTATAGATGGCACACACCAAGATGTAACTTTCCTGGTGGAACTAGGTCACTTTTTAACTTTTTTTTTTTTTTTTTTTTTTAAAGCTTACTAGATGATTTAATGAGACTAGAGGGAAAATTGCCTTTTTTTTTCCTTAAGGCTATCTGCTATAAGATGGGATTCTAATGTTCTTATGTCATTCTGCTGAGATGTCCTACTATTAATAAAGAAGAGTCATATGAAGGCCCATTTTAAGAAATTTCTTTTCCCTGAAGGAAAACTCATTTTAGTTTAGAGTTCTTTATTTTTTGGACTGGGAGCAAGTAGGAGATAGGGGAGAATTGCCTACAATCCTCAGCATGGCTATCACTCTTTGCAAGAACTGAGGCATGTTTCCATCTTCTGGTTTGACAGACTAATAATTTTCTTGTTTGTTTGATTTGTATGTTTCCTGAAAGGTTTTTTTTTAAAGGCTGCTAATAACTAATAAACAGTTATTCTGGGGTGCTATCATGACATTATGAATAGATATTTCTTCAGAATTAGATCAAAGGGTTTGGGGGGTTTATTTCTCTCCTTTTTGTTTTATAGATGAAATTTGTTTTGCCTCAACCTTTGCTCTGAACCTAGCATTGTTTCTTTTGTAATAATCTTGTTTTGTATGACACAACATACCAAGAATATCATTCATATAATTTGTTTTGACAAAAGTCTTTTGTTTTTGTGGTGTTTCATTCCTCACCTTGCACTAAAGATTTCCCAAAGGATTTGATAAAGCTTCACTTATCTCCCCTTACTAAAGTAGGAAACCCAATCTATGATACAAGGCTTGGAAACTTCATAGAATAAAAATGGAAAAGAAGAATAGAGACAAATAGGTATACCATAAAATAACTAATGGAAGGGAATAATAGCATTTTTATTCAAGAAGTGCACTTAGGGATGTATTATGCTGCTTCAGGCATCTTATTACAAGTAACTAAAGGAGAACTTATGCAGTCTCAGATTTGTCATTCACCATTCATTATGCCAGTCAGTCCACTTTTTTTTTTTTCCTAACAAGTTTACTGAGCTTGGAAACTTGGTCTCTTTAAAAAAAACTGTGTGTGTGTATTTGTGTGTGGGTCTGGGAGAGTATGACACACTCATGGAAGGCTACTAACTCCATTTATTAACATGTAGTGGACTAAATTTTATGGAGAAATGGTGGCTGGCTTAGGTTGATCAAAGCACCCAAAGGCCCTTTACTTAAAAACACCTTATTCATTCTACCAGTAGAAATGCTTTTCAGTTAATTAGTCCATTGAGGATACAAATACTTCCTGGGAGCAGCCACGTACAATGATAATTCACTTCTTGATATCAGCAACTTTAATCAGTAAAGACTGAAAAAATGAATGAGAGTTTGGATTTGGGAGAGGGATTGGAGGAAAGGGAGGAAATATTTGTGTGGAAAAGGGAGATTCTTGTTTACTTTTCTTCTTCCAGCCACTCTGACTCCTAACACCTACCACTACAATAACAGCTCACATTTATGAGTTGTTTTTTAATGTTCATTCTCTCTGATCTTCACAACCCTATGAGGTCGTGCTTTTTAAATTCATTTTATAGATGAAGTAATTGAGGCTAAAAGGTGGTGAATTTTCTCAGGCCACAAGGATTGATACCCAGGTTTTGAACCCAAGTCTAAAACCACCCTTTTAGATTGTATCTGTCTTTATCTTGGGCACCCCTGAGTCTCAGTTCCAGAAACTCTTCCATTTGAGTTAGATTGTCAGTCCAAAACAGAAGGAATCCTTTTCTAGTCATAGATATTAGGTAAATTTTAACTGTTGTTATTTTGTTCATACCTTAAAAATAGCCTGAATTGCCCTTGGGGAAATGGTGCTAGAAGTGATTTCTAGAAATGTAGTTGACAACTGGATAAAATTGACCCTAATATTTATTGCCCCCATACATTGATGTTTTTAAATGTTTGCCTGAAACTGGGCTTAAGCTAAAAAAATTTTCAGATGCTTAGCTCATATGGTTTACATATTACCTTGGCCTGAACTTGGTATTTCCCCTTCTCTGTTGTACCAAGCAATTAGGAATGGTCTATCTTCCTTTCTGACCCCTTCTTCCTCCAACCCCTGCTAGGAGCTCAGTGACAGTCCAGCAAATAATTGAGCACTGCACACAAAAGACAGCTGCTGTCCATCTGCTGCTTTTAAATTTCAACTGTTAGCCAAATGAATTTCATTTCTTTGCTGATGATAAATTTACCAAAAATACCCCCAAGTTTCACCCAGCAACTGCTGTGGGTCAGACTGTTCAGTTCTTTGATTTGATTTTTATACAAGAATGGAGTCTGTAATAAAACTTTTCTATGGAACATGAGAAAAACAACTAGCAAGTTATTCATTACTTTTTAAAATGATTTCTTATACTACTATATATACTACTACATATATATTTAATTAAAGCTTTTTAATTTTCAAAACATGCATGGATAATTTTTCAACATTAACCCTTGCAAAACCCTATGTTCCAATTCCCCCCCCTTCTTTCCATTCTTTCCCCATTAGATAGCAAATAATCTTAAATTTGTTAGACATGGCAAAAATATATGTTAAGTCCAATATATGCCTATATTTTTTTTACAATTATCTTGCTGCACAAGAAAAATCATATCAAAGAGGAAAAAAATGAGAAAAATAAAATGCAAGCAAACAACAACAAAAAGAATGAGAATGATATGTTGTGATTCACTCTCAGTTCTCACTGTCCTTTCTCTGGGGATAGATGGCTCTTTTCATCCAAGGTCATTGGAACTGGTCTGAGTCGTCTCTTGTCTTTTGAGAAGTGCCACGTCCATAAAAATGGGTCATCATATAATTTTGCTGTTGCTGTGTACCATGATCTCCTGGTTCTGCTCATTTTCAGTTACTTTTCTTTCTGGTTATTTTCCTTTTCTTAATTTCTGGTTTATGTATTAGAATTGGGGTACTCCTGAAACTCAATCTATTTCCCAAATTAAGCCATTATGCTACTTATCACTGACTGATTCACTAAAGAACTTAAATATGTTCATGTGTCATTAATATGTTCATGAATAATAAATGACACTTATAAAGTGCCTAAAGTTTGCTGAGTGTTTTACATTGATTATACTTGAATCTCAAAATTATTCTGAGGCAAATATTACATATGGTATTGCCATACTGCAGAGGCTCTTGAGGCTTAGATTAAGTCACCTGTCCATTGTGATGTGGCAGGTGTCAGAGGTGGACTTTAAGCCCAGGCCTTTCCAATTGAGGGTCCAAGACTTTAGCCACGAGGCTTCCTAGGTGTTCTTCCTTCACTTTTCCCTTTCTTGAATGTGGCTTGCTGTACATGTGTTTTTCTTTCTTTATTGTTGAGGTTGGGTCTCCCTATGTCATCTAGGCTGGAAGTGACTGGCATGGAAACTTTAACCTTCCCTATTTTCCCTCTGTCCTCTCCACCTTCCCATTATTAGTTTCAGATTTAATGCAGACCCATCATGGGCTTTAGTCCTAGTCCAGTCCCGAACCCCTGAGCTAGACTTAGTCTTAGACTTCTCAGTGTCATGAGTTACAGAAATGCCCAGCACATGCACTTGTTTTTAAAGAAGCTGTAGTTTGGTGATGACATTGTCAGATGTTTGGAACTTTGCATTAGTCATCATATCCCAGGTTATTGGGGATTAGACCAAGGGCTGAGAACAATGTAATCAAAACTCCTCATTTTGCAGATGAGGAAAGTGAAGCTCAGGGAGATTGACTTGCTTAAAGTCAGATAGCTTCAGAGGCAGCCTTGCTTAGTATATTGGGTTAATATGATTGCAATTCTTCCACCTCATGGGGGCAGAAAAAGGATTAATGAGCTAACATCTTTCAGATTCCATTCTCCTGTCCTCCTCCCCTATGCATCTTTCACAGCTGCTGCCAAAACAATCTTTTTTAGGCATAATTCTTGTCAAAATCTCTTCTCAAAGATCTTCAATAATACTTAATGGGTTAACTTGAAATGCCTTTGCCTTATACTCATAGCCACCCACAATTTGGTACTACCCTGTCTTTCTAATCTTGTCTTAAAGATTGTTGATATATTTAATTTTTTTACATCACCTTAATTTCTTACCATATTCCTACCTCACTCTTCTGTCATTCTTTGTAACAAAGATCTATTTTTATTTATTTATTTTTGTAACAAAGATTTGAAAAAGAAAGGAGGAAAAGCAATTTAGCAAAATCAATCAAACCATCAACCATGTCTTAGAGAATGTGCACTCCCAAGTTCTTACCTCTGGAAAGAAGGGGGAGGAATATTTTCTCAATTTATCTCCAGGGCTCAGCTTCAGCTTTGTCTTATGCTCCTTGGTGTACTGTATGCTTTGGTCAAAACCTTAGTCTCTGAACCTTCCCTATGATTTTTGCTTCTTTACTTTCTTTCGCTTATTCCTTGCATTTAGAATGTCTTCCATCTCCTTTGCCCATTAATTCTTGAACCTCCTTTAAAGTCTGGCTATAATACCATTCCTTCCCTGAAACCATTTCAGACTCACTGGTCAATAACAACCTTTCATCTCAAAATTCATATCGCTATAATGGACTCACGTAATATGTCTTAGTTATCTGTATTGGAGCCTTACACCTCTTTCTAGGCAAATAAGCTCCATATCTTCTCTATGTTTTGTGTAGTTCTTTAATGTTTACCATAGTATTCTTTACACAGGCACTTAACATTTTTTGAATGTTGATGGAATGATTGATACAAACAAAATAATTGACTTCAATCCTCATGTAATAAAATAAAAGTCTAAAGTAGAGAAGGACAATGAGCAAATTCATGACAATTGTTGGGTTTAGCTAAGTTGTTGTTATGTCGGCATTTATGTTGCTATTAATAGTAAGTGATGCTGGATTATAGAAGTATGTTTGCATTTCTTAAGTCTTTTATTTCCTGCTGGAAAGCTAAATTCAGCCCAAACCACATATGTGGTTAATGCTTTAAGGGTTTATCTAAAGTAGCACTTCAAGTAGAGCCCTAATATACTCATCATACAGTGATCCTGGTGTGTCAGTGAAGAATGATGTGTCATTGTAGCACTTTTCTCAGCTAAAGATTGTCATTGTTCAACATTTTGTTAGGTACTGAAAGACATGCAAAGATAAATGAGATTGTCCCTGTCTCCAGGATATCATACATATGCAATATATCTTGAATGTGATATGACTTAAAATCAATATATTTGCATATGAGAGTACAAGTAAAGTTCTGTAAAAATTTGAGTGTTGAGGAATAGGAAAAGGTTTCCAGAGGTGACATTTTACCTAGGCCATGGATGATGGTTAGCATTGGCAGATATGAAAATGGAGAAAATTTTGGCTGTAGGGAATAGTTTGAACAAAGACACATAGGTGAGAAAACATGGATTGCATCAGCAGTTATTATGCGCATAGGACATAAGGATGATCACTAATTCCATCAGAACAACATTTGAGGCAACAGCAAATTGGAGAGACTCAGATTTCATCATGGTATAGTTTAGGTTAGAGCTGACTGGGTATTCCATAAAGAGTTTCTGGGACCGGTGTCAGAGATGGCACTAGGTTAATGTGAGTGATCAGAATTGAGTCACAGGATTCAAATACGTTTGTAGGAAATTGAGAAGCCATCCTCCATTTATAACTTTGCACAATCTTCTGGGGCCATTTGCACATTTTCAATTTCCCTATCTTTGACTAGTTCTTCCTAGCCTCTCTGTCACTATAATCCCTAGTTATGTCTCTTCCTGCCAATCTACTTTATTGTATCCTCAAAGCACTGGGCTCACTTCAGCCCAACATGGAGCAGCTGCTGGGGAGGAACCCTGCTGTTCTCTATTATCTGCATGTCAGTGACATTTATTGAATGCCTTAGCCTTCCACATTCATCAGATGCCTGCTGTGAGCAGAGCCTTCCGGTGGGGCAGTTAGCATTGCTTCAGCATTGGTGGATGAACTGCCTTGCAGGCTCCCTTGCTGGCTCACTCCTCCTTGCCAGGATAGTGGGATGCCCTTTCTCAACCTCCCAACTCCCTATTTCCTATCTGTCATTTCAGGCCCAGGTTAAATGATTCATCTTCCATGAAGTCTTTTCTGAACTCCCAGAGTTGCCTGTATTACCCTCTATCCACTAAGCTGAGAAGATCCTTAGTCCTATGGACATTCAACATACTTAGGTTTTAGCATTCTTACTAAATTATAAGCTCTACTTGTTTTTTTATTTCTCATTTCCCCCCTTTTGATCTGCTTTTTTTTTTTTGTGCAGCAGGGAAAATGTGGAAATAATGTTTAGAAGAATTGCACATGTTTAATCTATATTGTATTATTTGCTGTCTAGGGGAGGAGGAAGGTAGAAAGGGAGGGAGAAAAATTTGGAACACTAGGTTTTGCAGGGGTGAATGTTGAAAAGTTATCTTTCCATGTAATTTGAAAAATAAAATGTTATTATTATAAAAACCAGCAACTAGCTCTACAAAGATAAATAAATAAAAGAAAATAAATTATAAGCTCTCTGAGGCCAGGTACCTCAAGGCGTAGCATAGGATTATCTTCTAGGATGAATAAATGCAGATTTAGAGCTGAAAGAAAGCTTGGAGATCATCCAACCTGATTGTTTAACAGATGAGGAAATTGAGGCAGGAAATGAAGTAAATTGTCTATGATCAAACAGTGAATAAATGGCAGACACAGGAGGCAGTGCCTCTGATATTAGTTCCTCTACTCTCCCAGGTTGCATATTGCTAAATATTGCCCTATGCTGACAGAATGGCAATACTATGAGTACATGGATTTCTAGAGGTGGAAGACAGTGAAAAATCTGATTCAACTCCAGCCTTAGACATTCACTAGCTGTGAGACCCTGGGCAAATCACTTAATTCCAGTTTCTCAATTTCCTCAGCTGTAAAATGGAAATATTGATAACATTTACCTTGAAAAATTGTGAGCATCAAAAGAGATAATACTTATAAAGTGCTTAGCACGGTGCCTGGCACATGGTAGAAGTATATAAATGCTTGTTTCCTTCCATTTCCTTCTTGATTATACTCAGGAGCCTTCTGCTCCTTTCTCCTATCCCACCCTGTCTCACATGTGAAGTAGTCTCTCTACCAAACTATTAATTTTTCTCACTTATTCAAACAATTCCATCTCTTTCAACAGATCAACCTCTCTGCCATACTCATTCTTTCAGTTATTTTTATTCTCTCCCTATCTACTGGCTCATTTCCTATAAACTTGCCCATATCTCCCCTATTCTGACTCTCACTTGATCCTTCCATCCCTTCTATCATCTTATATCTCATCTATTCTTAGTGACTAAAGTCATTGAAAAAACGGTCTCCGACAAGTGCTTCCACTTTCTCTCTTTTATAGAGATCATTCCACATAGGTCATCATTCCATCAAAACATCTCTCAAAGTTAGCAATGTTCTCTTTTCTCAACCTCATTCTCGACCTCGGCAGACTTTTACACTGTCATTCTCTTTCTCCTCCTTGATGCTCTCTTCTCCCTAGGTTTTGGGGATGTGACTCCTGGTTCTTGTCTTACTTGTCAGACTGTTCCTTCTCCTTTACTTCTTCAGTCTCCTTTACTTCATTCTCTGTGAGATCACACCCTTTAACTGTAGGCATCCCTTGCCATCCTATCTTGGGCCCCTCTCCCTTCTCTGCCTATATTCTTTCACTTGATAATTTCATCAGCTCTTGTGGACTTAAGTTACCTTCTCTGTGTTGATTCTCAGATCTACCTTTTCTACCTTAGTCTTTCTGTTGACGTCCAATTGCCTTCTGGATGTCTCAAACTGGATATCCTATAAACATCCTAAACATCAGAATGGAACTTATTGTTTTCCCCCCACCAAACATTCCCTCTTCCTGCCCTCCTTCTTACCGTAGAGGACAACAGTATTCTCCAAATCCCTTAGGCTTGCAAACCTGAGAATCATCTGGAATTCACTCTTTCTCATGACCCATATCCAATCAATTGCCAAAGCTTATTGATTCCACCTTTGAAACATCTCTCAAATATATCCCCTTCTTTCTTCTGACATTGCCCTCCTCAACTCATATTTGGATTATTGTAATAGCCTGTTGGAGTGCATCTGTCTGCCTCAACTCTCTTCCCACTTCTAACTATTCTTCATTCAGCCACTAAAATATTTTTCCTAAAGTGTAGGTCCTATCATGTCACCCTCAATAAAATTCCTGGCTTCCTATTACATCTGGCAGCAAATACAAAATGCTCAGTTTGGTGTTCAAAGCCCTTCCTCCCCTTCCACCTTTCCAGTTTTTTTTTACACATACAACACATACTTGTTGATCCAACAACATTAGCCTTCTGGCTGCTCTACAGACATGATGCTCAGTCCCTCATCTCTGGCCATTTTCTTTCTTTGTCCCCCATGCCTGGAATGCTTTGCCTTTTCTACTCTGACTACTGACTTCCCCGGCTTCCTTTAAGTTCCACCTACAATCCTACCTTCTACAACAGAGATGAGGAATCTTTTTTCTTCCAAGGATCAGTTGGATATTTATAACATTATTCATTTAAAATTTCTGACCTAATTTTATATTTTAGCTATCTTTGCCATCTCTGCTGTTGAACCATTTCCAGCTGAGAAGACATCAGGGGGTTATAAGTTACAAGTAGTCATTATTGAATCTGCTTATTCAAGAAGGGTCAGGCTGGAAGGTTTAATGGACCATGTGATAGACCGTATGTAGAAGTAAATAAGAATGGAAGAATCTGGGAGCTTTTGTCTTTGTTCCTATCTTTATATCTACATGTATCTTATCATCTCTTCTAAATTATGCCGAGGGCAGCTTATAATATCTATTTTTGTATCTTCCCCCAGTTGCCTGATAGAGCAGCTAAGTGTCTGGTAGATGGAGTGCTGTGGAGTTAGAAAGACTTATTTTCCTGAGT
Source organism: Sminthopsis crassicaudata (assembly GCF_048593235.1). Taxonomy (NCBI): domain Eukaryota; kingdom Metazoa; phylum Chordata; class Mammalia; order Dasyuromorphia; family Dasyuridae; genus Sminthopsis; species Sminthopsis crassicaudata. Next base: position 560,948,845 of record NC_133618.1, read on the forward strand.
TCAAATCTGACTTCAGAATTAGCTGTGCGACTCTGGGCAAGTCACTTTACTCTCTTTTGCCTCATTTTCCTCATCTGTAAGATGAGCTGGAAAAGAAAGTGGCAAATCACTTCAGTATCTTTGCCAAGAAAACCTGAAATGAGATCATGGAGATCGGAAACAAGTGAAAAATGACAACAACCAGGGCCTAACCCAGCTAAACAATAAGTTATCCCTGGTAAATGAAATCCTGTAAGCTAAGAGATAGGACTGGCAAGGTTCAGGAAAACAGGATCCAAGAGGTAAGAGAGTATGAAAAGTGATACCAGTGAATAGCAGACCCCAAGATGAGTTTTTCTTCTAGAACAGAGGCTACTTATTTGCTGCTTGGTCATATTTCCTGCCTCATGTGAGCCAGTGTATACAGTGGACATGCTCAGAACAAAAGTCTCTTGATTATGTATCTCCCCCCTAAAAGACTAAAAAAGACCTGATTCTTTCCAGAGCATCAATTTTAGGATATCTTTGAAAAGGGAAATCTTCCATTACTAAAACCCATTACTACTTTGGTATTTCCCTTTTCCTTTCCAATTTTTCTGGAATACTATCTTGTTGCTGGAACAAAGAGAGAGAGGACCTGTTGGAATGGAATAACTACACTTATTCATTTTCCTTTTCCGTTTCCCCTTCTGACTTAGGATACTAACAGTAATGCATATTGTCTCTATTTTCCCTCCCTATCCTTCCAGCTATGTCTGCTACACTGAACTGGAAAAATGGGACTAGACTGGGACTGAATTGGGGGAGGCTAGATTTATAGTTTTCTAAAATAATCTTGATTAAAAAGTCAGTCAGGAACTAATGAGTATGTCCTTGCATGTACAGCATTCATTCTATCTTTTTCCCTTTCTCACTTCTTCCAATGACTTTCCAAAATATCATAAGAGTGGGCTGTTTTGGCATTGTGTAAACATTTGAATTTGGGAATTTTGAGAGTTTTCCACATGAAGGATTTTGAAAAAAGTGTCACATTCTTTACTGGGGCTCCAACTGTCACCTCACCCTTTGCCCGTTCACAGAGGAAGCAAGACCTGATAAGTAATAGGAAGAACAAAAATAAAGAAGGAACTTACTATGGCCATTGGGCAAGCTCTTATAATTACTTTTCTGAGAGGATAAATTATATAGACAGTAGTAACTTTCTTTTGGAAATGAAACCCAATTGTACAGAGTAAATGTAGAATTATTAAATCTGCACAGAGCTTTTACTTTTTTTTTTTTTTCAAAGCTCTTTGACATCAGTAAGTCCATTTTATTCTCATAACTATGTGAGGTTCAAGAGGCTGGTGCTGTCACCTCCTTCCTCCTGACCCAGATTCTGGAGATCCATGGAGGCACAACAACTTGAGGCACTGCTCAGGTGCTAGCACATCTTGCTTCCTGATCTGACTCCAGTAACCCTTACAGCCAGTCAGTCAACAAACATTTATTAAGTTCCTACAGTGCCAGACACTGTGCCAACAGTTTTATGGGTATAAAAAGTATTATGAGCCCCCCTTGCTTTCACACTATTATGGAGACAATATGCAGACATCTATGTACAAACAAGATTTATGCAAGACAAAATTAGAGATAATCAACATGGGGGAAGGCACTTCCATGGAGGGGGATCGAGAAAGACTTCTTGCATGAATGGGATTTTGGCTGAGACATGAAGGAAGCCAGAGAAATAGGATGTTAGAAATGAGGGGGGAGATTTCCAGGCATGGGGGACAGCAAGTGAAAATGCCTAGAATTAGAAGTATTTTGTGAGAGAAAAATTAAGGAGGCCAATGTCACAGCTTATATGGGAGCTGGGGTGGGGTTAAGGAATAAAGGATTGGAAAGGTAGAGAAGGTCACGGAGGATTTTAAGAATCAAAATTTTATATATAGCTCTTTTTTGAAATGATTTTTATTTCATTAAATATTCTCCAACTACATGTAATTAAAAAAAAAAACAATCAATTTTTTTTGGAGTTCCAGATTCTCTTCTTCCCCTTCCTTAAGAAGGCAAGGAATTTGATATTGATTATACATATGAAATAATGCAAAACATATTCCCAGATTAGTCATGTTTCAAAAGAAAACACAAGCAAAATAAAATAATAAAAATAAGGCAGTTGGTGGATAGAATGCTGGTCCTGGAGTCAAGACAAATCATCTTCCTGAGTTCAAATATGTCTTCAGACACTTACTAACTGTGAGACTTTGGATGAGTTCTCTAACCTTGTTTGCCTGAAATGAGCGACTCCAGTATCTTTGCCAAGAAAACCCCAAATGGGGTCATAAAGAGCTGAACATGATTGGAATGACAAAACAATATCTACTAAGCCAAAAAAAGTATTGCCTCAATCTGCTTTCATAAGTCATCGATTCTCTCTTTGGAGATGAAGAGCATTTTTCATCATAGGTCCTTTGGAATTATTTTGGATTATTGTCCTGATCAGAGAAGCTAAGTCTTTCAAAGTCGATCATGTTTACAATCTTACTGATACTGTGTGTGATGTTCACTTGGTTCTACTCACTTCACTTTGCATGAATTCATATAAGTCTTCCCAGATTTTTCTGGAATTGTCCTGCTCGTCATTTCTTATAGCACGATAAGTATTCCATCACAATCATATACCACAATTTGTTTAGCCATTTCCTAATTAGGCATCCCATCAATTTCTAATTCTTTGCCACCACAAAAAAAGAGCTGCTATAAATATTTTTTGTATGAATAGTTCCCTTCCTCTTTTCTTTGATCTCTTTGGAATATGGATCTAGCACTGGTATTGCTGGGTCCACTAACAGTTCATTAGTGTCCCACTTTTTCCACATCCCTTCCAGACATTTGTCTCTTTCCTTTTTCTCTCATGTTAGTCAATCTGGTATTCCAGAGTTGTTTAATTTGAATTTCTCTAACCATTCATGATTTAGAGCATTTTTTAATGTGACTATTGATGGCTTTGATTTCTTTTTCTAAAAATTATGTGTTCCTATCCTTTGACCATTTATCAACCTGGGGTTGACTCTTATTTTTATGAATTTGGCTCATTTCCCTATATTAAATTTGATTCTTGAGGCAATAGGAAACTTCAAGAAGTTTAATATGAGAAATTATTAATTCCAGAGCATTCCAGGGAGCTCAGTGAAAGAGACAGGCAGATATGGAATGGGAAACTAGGGAATAGGAGGTTTGAAGTGGATGGAAATGAGGAAATACATAGCTAAAGTGTTATGCTTCAGCAGTTGGGATATTCAATAACTCTTGGATAGGGAGAGTAGTGGGGTGGGAGTGAACTATTATAGAATGAATAGAGGCAGAATCGTATTGAATGGGGAGTTCTTACTCCTCAACTGCTTGTGTATATTTGTTTTTGCCTTTAAAGAATGGTTTATTATTGCATAGTGGTCAAAGTGTACTTTAGAAAGCTGACTTTGACAGCTGAAGGGAGAATAGTCTAGAGTGGGAAGAGATTTGAGTCAGGGAAAGCAATCAGAAGGATATTGCAATAGTCCAGGGGTCAGATGATGAGGACCTACACCAAGATGGTCAGAAGAAAATGCATATGAGAATTATCTGCAAGTAAAATTGATTGGCATTGGCAATTGATTGGATAAGAAGGGTTAGAGAGGAAGAAATGGCGATGACACCTAATTTGTGAACTGGCTGACTGGGAAGATGGTTATACCTTCAACACTAATAGGGAAGGGAGAGTTTGATGGCTGCCTAACCAGCCATCAAATGCTTGATACTGATTAGCTGTATGACCTTGAGCAAATCACTTAATCCCAATTGCTTCAATCCAAACCCAGTAATAGGGAAATTAGGAAGAAGGGAGGAAAGAATAAATGACCTCAATTTTGGACCTGTTGAGTTCAAGATGGTTGTGGGAGATCTGGTTTAAAATGTCCAATACTTCATGCTCCTGCTGCAGTGAGACAGAATTTCTGAGTGCTCATAGGACACAGTAGTCATTAATTATAAGGGGAGATATTGAAGATAAATGTGAGAATAAGGGTGATAAGAGGGGGGCAGTCAGTTGGGGAAGATGGGAAGGGAATAGCATTGCTTGTGCCTGTAACAGAGTTTGCCTTGGCAAGGAGAAAGGCTACCTCATCATGTGAGATGGGTGAATGAGGAAAAAGTAGAAGACATATGGGTGATTTGAGATGAAGATGAAGGGAGAAGAGGAAACATTCAGTGAATTGTCTTCATTTTTCAACAAAATATGAGGAGAGATGAAAATGGAGGGTTTGAGAAGAGATGAAAAGATTTGAAAGAGTCACTGTCATGAGTGGGAAAATGAATTAATAAGAGTCTAAAAGAATTACTTTACAGTAGTGAAGACTAGTTGAAGTGATATAAAGTTGTAGTGAATCCACAGACACATAACTTGTAATTTCTTCATCTTTGTTCAGCTGTCCATATGTAAAAAAGAAAAAGAATGAAAGGGAGAACAAAGGTAGACCAAGTGAGGACAAAAGAATGGGATGGTGAAGGAAGACAGGTTGCAGTGAGGAAGAGGATGAAGGGGAGAGGAAGACAGTATAACTCGTGTAACTGTGGATTAGGCTAAGCAGCCAGGACCTGATGGAGATAGACGATTGCTTGGGGGCAGGAGTTTGAAGTATTATTTTAATAGGGGTTTTTGAAGGACTAACATTTATCTGTGTCCCTTTGGGGCTAGTTCATTAACATTCAAGTCATTTCAAAGTTGTCAGTTCAACTTTAAAGTTAATATGTTCACACCACCTCAGAATAATCAGTAACATTTGGAATTATCCTGGTCTTTACTGAGGAAGTCCAGAATTTATTTGGGGGTCTGCATAAAATAGGACTAAGAACTTCGACAGCATTGTCTTCAGGGGTCTGTTGATTGTACATTACCAACATATTAATTTTTTTATTTCAGCTTTTTATTTACAAAACATATTGCATGGGTAATTTTTCAGCATTGACCCTTGCAAAACCTTCTGTTCCAACTTTTCCCCTCCTTCCCCCCACCCTCTAGATGCAGGTGGTTCAATGCATGTTAAATATGTTAAAGTATATGTTAAATACAATATATGTATACATATTTATACAGTTATCTTGCTGCACAAGAAAAATCAGATTTAGAAATAAGGTAAGAATAACCTGAGAAGGAAAACAAAAATGCAAGTGGACAATAACAGAAGGAGTGGAACTGCTATATTGTGGTCTACCCTCGATTCCTATAGTTCTTTTGCTGGGTGTAGCTGGTTCTTTTCTTTACTGCTCTATTGGAATTGATTTGGTTCATCTCATTGTTGAAGAGGGCCACATTCATCAGAATTGATCATCATATAGTCTTCTTGTTGCTTCATATAATGATCTCCTCGTCCTGCTCATTTCTCTCAGCATCAGTTCATGTAAGTCTCTCCAGGCCTTTCTGAAATCATCCTGTTGGTCATTTCTTATAGAACAATAATATTCCATAACATTCATATACCACAATTTATTCAGCCATTCTCTAAATGATGGGCATCCACTCAGTTTCCAGTTTCTGGCCATTACAAAAAGGGCTGCCACAAACATTTTTTGTGGGTCCCATTTTCTTCTTTAAGATCTCTTTGGGATATAAGCCCAGTAGTAACACTGCTGGGTCAAAGGGTACAGCATATTAATTTTAATTAATATGTGATAAAATTTGTAAACTACGCTCCTTTGATCTTTGGGACAATTTAAGTGATGTCCAAGTTCCTCTTTGGCATTTTTATTTCCTGCTATTGCCTCCTTTATATTGGCTACTTATAAAACTTAAAATGATGATTAGGATGGAGATGATGGTAGTCAGGAGAATCAGAGCAAGACACAATTTTAATATGATAACCATGATGAAAATACTACTGTGCTTTGCTCTGATGAAATGATTCATCATAGAATCATAGATTAAGAGTTGGAAGGATTTTTGAAATTATCTGGTCCATTCTCCATCTTTTTTATAGTTGAAGAAATTGAGGTTGAGATAGAATCAGTGTTTGAACCCACACCTATAGATGAATTTAATATTGAGAAATAGTTTCCTCAAGCCTGGAGATGATATCATGTTTAGATCAAGAAATAATCATTGTAACTAAAAAATTGATGAAGGCACTAAATACTATTTTCTTAACAACATGCTCCAAATTTTTATTATATATATATATATATATATATATATAATTATAATCTTTGAAATATTAGTAAGTCAATAACCAGTGATTTTGTTGAGAAATCCTATGGGCAACACATATGGAAATCCATGTATAATTTAATAGATAAGTCTTAAGACTTCAAGTGATTTAACCATAGAATCTGAACTATAGAGTACAAGTGCCAGAAGTCAAATTTAATTCAGTTCTTCCTAATTTTGTCGATCACTCTAAACACTATGCCATGTAGTCTCTTTAATATTTGCTAGTATTGTTAAAATCCATATAAGAATGTAAAAGTGTGCAATTATCTCTGTTGTCCATTCCTAGGCTTAAATAAGGGATGGCCGGACCCTCTATCCAATGTAGCATACCCAATTATGGGTTCATTTCTTTTAAGCAGTGAATAAACCTCTAGAAAGATGAGATTGCAAACCTAATCATATAAACTGAGGAGATTGGCAGTGCAATTTTTTCTGGGGAATATTTCAAAGGAAGAACAACATTGTTCTGCTATGATAGGTAAAGAATTTTTATCTGAAAATGACAATGAGATGCCTCACTGAGGGCTCATTTCTATCAGAGGATTAAGTATTATAAAAAACTCCCAGAATTTTTTTTTTTGTGGGGGTGAGGGCATATAAAGGCAAATATCTCTCTGTCTCTGTCTCTCTGTCTCTCTCTCCTTTGTCTCTGTCTCTCTCTCTGTCTCTTCCTCTCTTCTCAGCCCTCTTTTCTTCTCCCTCCTGCTCTTATCTTTGTCTCCTCCTCTCCTCTCTTCAGTTTTCTTTTCTTTCTCCCTTCTTTTCTCACTCCCTCTTACTTTGCCCTCCTGAAAGAAACTTCTGTTTGTTTTGAAATAAGCACAGAAGCCCCCCTTTTTTTGAAGAGGGAATGTAGAATATGAAGTGTACTTGACTTTGTAACTACATATCTGGAGGGGTTGCAGAATTTCATGGCAGAAGGACTCACCGTTTTTGTAATAAACCATTGAAATAACATAATTATTTCAAGTTTTAATTTAAATGTTCAAGAGAGATATATTTCAGTGGAATGAGTAACATTCTTATGGCCTTCTGGGCTTAAATAAAATGATGATTAGTGCAAGTCAGGATACATGAAATTTTGTTGGAACAGCTGTTATTTGCTACTGTTCTCATTGATAACTCATTTAGTCTTTATATGGTTTTCCATATGTGTAAATTATAATTATGACAAGTTGTTCGTGTTCAAAGGGACAAATGATTTGCTTTTATGTAACGACTATCAGAAGAAAATTATTCAGTATTCATTGCTTATATGTTATAGGGAGAATCTTAATTTATTTTAACTTTTTTTCTTCTCTGTAGGGCATGCTTTTAATGTTCCCATCTCAGAGAATTTGTGGAATGGACTAATCGTGTGCTTTGCATATTTATAAACACTTTGTTATTTATTAATGAACCATTTCAGAGATAAAATTAGCATTTTATTCATATCCAACATATTTCTCAAAGAGCCTCTGACTCATGTCAAAGAATTTAGAATTGAAGATGAATGAATAGAAATGTAGGTGGGTATTATCTTTTAGGTGAACCCTAAAGAAACAGAAGAGTTCTCCTGAGATAGAGCTTTAACTTGGTTCCCTTTGGAATCATGGTTTATGGGCCACTGTGTGAATACCTTGATTTAGAAGTATTTTATCCCACAGGCTGATTGAACTGAAAAACAGAGAGTCTAAAGCCAGATGAAATCTTTCTAATTTTGCAACAAAAAATACATAAGAGAAGATGGTTTCTGCTGTTCTTCCAAATTCCCATTAACCTAGTCAATCAATCAACAAATATGAAAAAGTGGATATTGACTCCATCATTTCTCTCCTAGCAAACTGCAAGAATAATAATGTCTGACATAAATAGAAAAGATTAAGTTTTATTTACATAAAATTTTCTTGAGGAGATGGTAGGAGAGTCAAGTGGAATTGTATTGTAGAGAGGGGTGAATAAGGGGGGAATGCAAAAGAAAAGGTTGGGTCCAGAGAGATAATTTGGAAATCATTACTGTATAGATGAAAATTGATCAAATAGATGGACTAAGATTGAAAATATGGGGAGAATAAATGAAGTCCCAGAACAGAGTCTTGGAGGATATCCAAAAGAAAGTTAGAGGGGAAGAGGATTAAAACATAACAAAAGAAACGTGTGTGTGAGTGAGTGTATGTGCCAGGGGAGGAAAACCAAGATAATAAATTGTCACAGAAGTTAAGAGAAAAGAGAGTTTGAAGAAGTGGAGATTCTTAGGATTCTAAATGCAGGGAAATAAGATGAAGACTTAGAAAAGCCATTGATCCAGTTAAAAGTAGGTAGTTTTTGACTTTAGAGCAGTTTCTATAACGTGATGGAGCTGGAAAGCCAGATTGCAAATTGAGAAGGAAGGGAATAGGAGAAGAGGAGACAGTAAGGTGCAATTCATCAGAGAAGTCTGGCAACAAGAGGAGAATGATAGTCTCAAGGGGCAGTCAGGACAAATGGAAGCTATTTTAGGATATAGGAGACTTGGACATGACAAAGAAGAAAAATATAAAGAGAAACTGAAATACAAAGGACAAGATAATTGAAGAAATGTTAGAATTAAAAGAGACTTTAATGATCACATAGCCCAATCTTCTAATTTTTGTATGAGAGTCCTTAGAAGATTTGTGCATCATTGTACAAATAGGTTAAACTTGAATCCACCATAGGTCACCTAAAACTGGATGATATTTTGTTTCTTACTTAGACACTTAAATGTTTGTTGAATTTAATTTAAATTGGATTTTGCTCCTAGTCTATATCCTTTCCATTACTTATTTCTAGAGACAGAGTTAGTAAACTTTTGTTCACATTGAATAAAAACCTTCTATCTTAAATTCCCCCTCCTTTCCCTCTCCATTTCTGCCTTCTAGTTGTTGTTTCCTCCCAAGAAGAAAAAGTCTCTTTTCTCTTCTGCCAATTAGATACTCAGCAACATCACTTAGGTGGAACCCAAATGCTCAACAATATCCTTTCCAAAATGTGGCATTCAAAACTGTTCTGGGCTTTTTTGGGGGCAGGGTACCACTATTGATTTTGTAACTCCTGCTTTGGAATGTGATGTGGGTGGGTACAGATGTGTACTAGATACAATTAAGACAACAAAAAGAACTGTGAATTTAGAGACGATATGTCAGGATGATTATTGAAATAGGTTTCTTGTAGACAACATTGGCCAGAACCGACAGTCTACCTGCCCCTTTGTGATGCTTTTTGGGAGGAAGCAAGCAAAGACTCTTTGGATGTATAAAATCCTGGAGTTCTGATTGTTAAACAAAATCCTCTTTCTGGTTTAATTAGGGGCTAAGCTTGCTTCCACAATCCAGTGACTCAGAATTTCTGCAATGAGCTTATTAAGCAGGCAGAAAGAGCCCACAGATAAAATTCCCTCCCACTAACAGAAACAATGCAGCTATTAACACCCAGAATTTCCCCCCCATCTTCCCCATTCCTGTTCGAAGGTGTGGGTAGGTCAGTGGGCTTAAGCATTCCTGACTTGCTCTCCACGGCTGGCTTTTCTAGACAAAAGGCCCTGAAAGCTTGTTAAGATATAAAGTGGCAGTCATTTGGATTTCACTTGAGTAACCTGTCAGCATTAGCTCTGTCTCTCCTTCTATGATGACTTGTGGCTGGAAGCCAAAGCATGATAGGAGCATTTAGAAAGTCTCTTTTGGGTCCAGAGTGACAGGAAAGAAAAGACTAACACAAAGGCATGTCTGCCAGCAAGTGATGGGGAGGTTGCATATCCGGATTAACAAGTTCATGTTTGCAAAGGCTATAGAATTGCAAAGTGTCACCATTTCTATTATTATTCTCCACCACATTTTTGGAATAGGTTACATGGCTTCCCACTCCATACAGGCAGAAGTGTTTTTCATTCTGCTTTATTCTGGATGCTTTAAATTTTCTAAGGGGCAGATGAGTATGGCCTGTTGACAAGAAGGAGAAAAGAATCCCTGAGAAGCACTGTGTGGTGGCTAAGATTGGTGTTGGCTGCTCAGCAGGGAGGAGATGAGAATTGTCTTATTTTTTTTCATAGCAACAACTCCATTCAATTCTTAGCTCAAACAACTGGCCTTATAAATTTGGCTCCTCTACATGGTTCTGGGAAAAATATATTTCTTTTAAGATGTACACATCACCCTTACTTGTTCTTCCTCCTCATATACTTTGTTTCCATGAGGCAAGATGAGATTTTAAGGTGCTTTGGAACATGATTCTTTGAGTTTCACATAAATGACAGTATTGGTCTTGTTAATTGTCTATTGTGGAACAAAAGTAGAATCAGATTCTTAAAATGAAAAATTATTTTCTTAAAGCATTTTCACTGATAGCTTTGGTTTGGACAGCACCTTTACTCAGTTAGCCCTAGTAACAAAGAATCAAGGAATTGTGGGAAGATGGAGGAATAAGGCAGGAACTTACCTGGGTCTCCCAAATTTCCTCACAGATAATTTAAAATAATGCTTTAAAGTAAATTTTAGAGCAGCAGAAATAACTAAAAGTAGAGATAAGGCAGTTGTCCAGTTTGGAAAGATCCGACCTTCAGGGTGATAGTTTAGTTTGCTTGAAGTACAAATGTCTCTAGGCAGATACCACAGAATCAGAAAACAATCTCAGAGGACAGCTGGGCTAGTAGACTTAATTTCATGAGCTTTTGCTCAGGACAGTAGGGATTGGGTAGCTAATCAGGGAAAGAATATGGGGACTGTCTGTGGGTCTCAGATACCTTGACCAGTTGGGTAAGGAGGAACAAGCACATGAAGAGGAGTGAGGGCCCTGCTGTTTTTTTGGTTAATGGCAGTAAAACAGAGTCCTTGGTTTTGATTCTAGATAGAGGGGAGTTAGCAACCTGAGGTTCCACAGGGAGCAAGGGAGTTTGCACTGGTAGTGATGCTGGGAACCCTGATCAACTAAAGGGCAGAGAGAAGCATCTGAGGTCATTTATAGACCAAGGTATGAGCCAGAGGAGGAGTGACCACAGTTGGCTCTATAAATCAGATTGGGTGGAAGGCAGTTAGTATGGGAACCCTATTCTTTGGATTAATGTATAAATTTAATATGATATTTTATAGATTATGTGGCTTATAAGACATTGAAGAAACTCAGAGGTCAAAGGTCCTCAGAAAGAGCTCAGAAAACAACAGCATGAAAAACCTGATGTCTGAGACATTATTCCCCATACCCTGGGAATAAAGCCCAACTCCAACATAAATATAATAACAAAGAAATAGGCCACTAAAATGAGTAAAAACAGAGAAAGATCCCAACTATAGATAACAACTATGCTGATAGAGAAGATTTGGATTCAAACTCAGAAAATGATAAAACAACTTCTTGTAAAACTTCAAAGAAAAATATAAAATAGTCACAAGTCTAAAATGAGCCCTCAAAAAGGATTTAAAAATTAACTGAGAAATCGAGGAAAAAATGAAAAGAGAAATAAAAGTAATGCAAGAAAATTATGAAAAAAGTCAAGTAGGAGAAAAGAGAACCCCAAATTTAGGAAAAATAATTCCTTAAAAATTAGTTTCAGGCAAGGGAAGCTAATGACTAGAAAAACAATTGCTTTGGAAAATAGACCAAGGAAAGACAATATAAAATTGTTGGATTACCTGAAAGTTATGATAAAAAAGTCTAGCATTTTACTTTAAGAAATTATTAAGAAAATTGTCCTGAAGTTCTAGAACTAGAAAGTAAAATAGAAGTTGAAAAAAAATCCATTAATCATTGCCTGAAAGAAATCCAAAAATGAAAATTCATAGAAACATTATAGTTAAGTTTCAAAGCTTCCAGGTCAAGGAGAAAATATTACAAACAACTAGAAAGAAACAATTTAAATGTAGTGGATCTAAAATGAGGACAACATAAGATTGAGCAGCTTTTACATTAAAAATCTTAAGGGAATGTAATATAAAATTTCAAAGAGCAAAAGAAGTAGGTAATCAAATAAGCATAACCCACCCAGCAGAGCTGAATATAATTCTGCAAGGAAAAAATTGACATTTAATGAACTAAAAAACTTTTAGGTATTCTTGAGGAAAAGACCAGCACTGAACAGTAAATTTGACATATAAGAACTAGGAAACACATAAAAAGGTAAATATGAAACACTAATTATAAAGGATATATTAAGCTTAAACTGTTTATTTTTCATATGTGAAAATTGTTAAGGACCATGTTTAGGTGAAGGAGCAGGTCAATTCTCTGAGAGCTTCCACAACTGTGAATCATAACATCTGAAGGAGTTGCAAGGCACCCTTTCTGATGCAGATGCTACTTGTGTATTGGGAATGAAATAAATTGGAGGCAAGAGGGAAGAGGAGAGAGATCAGACAATGCAACTGCTTCTCAGTGGAAAGGTCAGAGAACTGAAGAACATCATCATGCACTCACATGAAGAGAGCCATTTTACAGGTCTGAGTTAGACCTCCAGCAGCCACTGGCAGGTGACTCCCCTATCACAACAAAAATGATATTTGTAACTCTCAAGAATGTTATATTACTAGGATAGTTTGAAAGCATATACATAGAGGGAACATTGAGTGGAAGGCAGGTAGTGCTGGAACCTTATTCTCATTGGAACTGGGTTAAGGGAAGGAATAACATATATATTTAATAGAATATAAAAGTCTTCTTAACATACAGACAAATATGAGGGTAAGGGCATGAAATAAGGGAGTGAATTAAGGAGTCAGTGATCAGAAGTAAATTAGATTCCTTGAGGAGATATAGGGTAAAAAGAGAGAGAAACAAGATAAACAATGAGGAAAAATAAGATGGAGGGAAATGCACAACTTGTATTTATAACTTTGAATGTGAAGGGGATAAACTCACCCATAAAACAGAAAAGGATAGCAGAAGGGATAAAAAACCAGAATCTGACAATATGTGGGTTATAAGAAACAAATTTTAAAATGAAAGGTACACAAAGAATAAAAATACTTGGAGTAAAATTTATTATACTTCAAATGATATAAAAAGAAGCAAGGGCAGCAATTATGATTTCAGATGAAGAAAAGCTAAAATAGATTTAATTAAAAGAAATAAACTAGAAAATTATATCATTCTAAAAGATACCATGGTAAAGAAGTAATATCAATACTAAATATATATGTACCAAATACTATATATAGCATTCAAATTTTTAAAGGAAAAGATAAAGAGAGATTTAAGAAAAAAATTAAGTAGAATATTAGATGAGCTAGATGTGATAGACATTTAGAAAGAAATAAATGGGATTGGAAAGGAATACATTTTTTTCTCAGTGGCAAATATGACCATATATTAGAGTGTAAAACCTTTATAGTTAAATGAAGAAAAGCAGAAATATTGAATGTATCCTTTTCAGATCATAATGCAACAAAAATTACATTTAATAAAGCACTTATAGAAACACAGATTAAAAAAAAATTGGAGACTAAATAACCTAATCCTAAAGAATGAGTTAAAAAACAACTTATATAAATAATAAATAATTTCATTAAAGAGTATTATAATAAGGGATAACATATCAAAACTTATGAGATGTAGCAAAAAACAGTAACCAGAGGAAAATTTATATCTCTAAATGCTTACACCAATAAAATAGAGAAAGAGCAGATCTATGAATTGGGTGTGCAGTTAAAAATTTTTTAAAAAGAACAAATTAAAAATCCCCAATTAAATACCAAATTTGAAATCCTGAAAATTAAAGGTAAGATCAATAAAGTTGACTATTGAAAAACTATTGAATTAATAAATAAAACATGTTTGCTTTATGAAAAAAATTAATAAATTAGATAAGCCATTTATTAATATGACTAAAAAAAGAAAGAAGAAAATCAAATCACTAATATCAAAAATGATGAGTGAATACACCACTAATGAAAAGGAAATTAAGGCAACGATTAGGAGTTATTTTGCCAATTATATGCCAAAACATTAAACAATTTAAGTGAAATGGAAGAATATTTACAAAAACATAAACTCATATTAACAGAAGAGGAAATAGAATGTCTTAAAAAACCTGTTTTAGCAAAAGAAATTGAACAGGTCAAATGAGCTTCCTAAGAAAAAAGTATAAGGCCTAGATGGCTTTACAAGTGAATTCTAACAAACATTTAAATATTAACTAATTCTAATAAATAAATTATTTTAAATAAATATAAATCACATGATTATAGCATTAGATACAGAAAATGTTTGAAAAAACACTTGTTCCTAGTTAAAACACTAGAAAATATAAATATAAATGAATTTTTCCTTATAATGATAAGAAGAAACTACTAAAATCATTAGCAAACATTATCTGTAACAGGGATAACTTCCCAACAAGATCAGGAGTAAAATAGGGATGTCCATTATCACCATTATTAATACCAGCAATAGCAACGAGAAGAAAAATAAATTGAAGAAATCAGGATGGGCGATGAGGTAATAAAACTATCTCTTTTTTGTAAATGATACTTGAAAAATCCTAGAGATTCCACTAAAAGCTTGTTGAATCAATGAATAATTTCAACAAAGTAGCAGGATATAAAATAAAGCCTCATAAATTGTCAGCATTTCTATATATCACCAAAAAAGCCTTGCAACAACAAAAAAAAGGAAGAGACAGGTGATTTTAAATAATTGTAGGCAAAAAAAAAATACCTCAGAGTATACCTGCCAAGCCAAATCCAGGAACTATATGAATGTAATTATAATACATTTTTTATACAAATAAAATCAGATTTAAATAATTGGAGAAATAAACACTAATTGTTCATGGGTGACTGAGCCAATATAATAAAATAGCAAATCTAGCTAAATTTATTAAGTGCCATCCCAATTAAATTAAAAAAAAAATTTATCGAGTTAGAAATAAAATAATAAAATTCACTTAGAAGAACAAAAGGTCAAAAATTTCAAAGGAATTAATGAAAAAAAATGTAATGGAAGATGTGTAGCACTGTCAGATCTTAAATTATATCACAAAGCAGTAATTATTAAAACTATTTGGAACTGGCTAAGAAATAGAAAGGTGGATCCAGTGGAATAGAGTAGATACACAATAATAATATTAAATTATTAAAGTAATTTTGTGTTTTGATAAATGTAAAGATTAAAATTTTCATGATAAAAATTTATTATTTGACAAAACTATTGGGAAAACTAGAAAGCAGTGTGACAGAAGCGAGACCAATATGTTACACTATATATCAAGATAGGGTCAAAATGGATATATGACTTAGATATAACATAAAGATATAAGTAAATTAGAAGAAAATAGAACATATTACCTATCAAATTTATGGTTAGGAGAAGAGTTTTTAAATAAAATGAGAGATAGAATATTGTAAGATGTAAAATGAAAAATTTTATTACATTAAAATTCAAAGGGTTTTGTGCAAATAAAACCGATGCAGCCAAGATTAGAAGGAAAGCAGAAAATTGGAAAAAAAAATTTATAGACAGGATTTCTTGGGAAAAAGTTTCATATCTGAAATATATAGATAATGTTGCCAAATTTATAAGAACAAGTCATTCTTCAATTGGTAAATGGTCAAAAGATGTGAACAGGTAGTTTTGGATAAAGAAATCAAAGGTATAAATACTCATATAAAAAGGTTATTTATTGATTAGATAAATGAAAATTAAAACAACTTTGACATACCATCTCACATCTATCAAATTGGCTAAAATGATAGAAGGGGAAAATAACAAATGTTGGAGGAACGTGGGAAAATTGGGACACATTGTTGGTGGGACTATAAACTGATAAACCATTTGGGAGAGTAATCTGGAATTATGCCCAAAGACTTATAAACCTTTGATCCAATAATACCACAATTAGGTTGATTTCTCAAGGTGATGAGGGAAAAATGAAAAGAACCTATATGTTTTAAAATATTTATAGCAATTCTCTTTGTGGCAGCAAAGAAATGGAAACTGAGGGGATATTTGTCAATTAGGGAATGACTGAATAGGTTGTGATATGTGATTATAATGCAAGACTACTGCTTTAAGAAATGATGAGTAGGCTGATTTTAGGAAAACATGAAGACACTTGAATGAAATAATGAAGAGTGAAACAAGCAGAACTAAGAGAACATTGTGTATACTAATAGAAATAGTGTTTGAAGAATAAACGTAAATGACTAAGCTATCCTGAGTTAAATGAATATTCAAGTCATCTACAAAGGTCCCATAAAGGAAGATGCTATTCCAGCTTTAGAGAAAGAACTGGTATGAAGAACTATGTATTGTATAGTGTTCTCTCTCTCTCTCTCTCTCTCTCTCTCTCTCTCTCTCTCTCTCTCTCTCTCTCTCTGTCTTTCTCTCTGTCTCTGTCTCTCTTTCTCTCTCTGTCTCTCTATCTCTTTCTCTTTGTCTCTCTGTCTCTGTCTCTCTATCTCTTTCTCTCTCTGTCTCTCATCTCTTTCTCTCTCTGTCTCTCTCTCTCTTTCTCTCTCAGTCTCTCTGTCTCTTTCTCAGTCTCTCTGTCTCTCTCTCTCTTTCTTTGTCTCTGTCTCTGTCTCTCTCTCAATTTGGGATTGAGGGAGGGAAATAGCCTGGAACTCAAATGTGACAAAAAATAAAATAAATGTTTAAAAAAAAGAAGGGAGAAAAAAAAGTTTGTCAAGCAAATCTGGTAATATGTACATTATTCTGTATCCACAAATTCCCAACATTGCAAGAAGGTAGAGAAGTATATTTTCTTACTATGTGGTCATCCTTGATCATGATTATACAGCATCCATCCAGTTTCATTCAGACAATAGATTCTGTTCAGTCATAGGGAAAAAACAGCCTAGTTTTTATGGTGGTGATTGTTGAAAGGGCCTTAGGGCCCTTAGAGATGAGGCAGTTTTTCACTCTCCCCTTTGAATTTTAGCCAAATTATAATGATGCTTTCCCCCAATTGTGATGTACTTCCTTTTTTTTATGTTCCTGATATCCCAGAAAACCCTTGGAAGAAACATTTCCAGAAATACAGTATAATAGAAAGATCATTAAATTTGTGGCCATGAGCAGGAGCTAGAGATGCAAGGGAATGCTAGGGATAGCTCTAACTGGCTCAGAAGAGCTGATTATTAAATTTTTAGCATGGCCATTTACACTTTGGCATTTATCAAATGCTCAAATCAGTGATTAATATATATTTTTTATTGTCTAGTTTTTAAGAAAGATGCTGGAGAAAGTGTGAATTATGTAGATTAAACTTTAAAAAAGCCTATAGAGAACCAGTTTTTAATAATTTACAAGCACATCACTGTCTATGAGGGACCTTAGAGGTTATTTAGTATTACTTTCTCTTTTTTTTTTTTTTTTTTTACAAAAGAGGAAACTGAGAAACAGAGAAGTTAAATGATTTTGCTCATGATTACAAAAAATAGCAAATGAAAAAAGCCAGGATTTTTTAAACTCATGCTGACTTCAAAATTCAAACAGGATCTGCTTTTTTACTACTGATCTATATCTTGTTTGATCAGGAACAAATTGCTTCAGTTCTCCAGACATCTTTTTTTTTTTCATCAATAGAATAAAGCTTGCCTCCAAAGTCTATTTTTTGCTTTAGATGCTACCATTCATTTAGCACATGGCAAACTTACATTAAAACAATTCTGAAACTCATTCTGACTGCATTTTTTGGTCAATAACACCCATTTATAGGACTATAGGTTATATTTATGTGGCAATGAAATTGCAATGACTTCAAAGTCACTGCTGATTCAAGTAGAAAGTTATAGGATTCAACATGATGGTTGGAAAAGTCCTTGAAACTACTCTGCTTACTTCTTGGGTGGGCTTAGCCTCACTCTTTCTCTTGTATAGTTTAGTTTAAAAAAAAAGATTGATTTATGTCCCTTAATTCCTTTCAGTTATTTCATGGAAAGAGCTCTACACACGTGTATATATGGGCTACAATAGTCACAGAACTACTTATATATATCTAAAAATAAATGGTTAAATGCCAAAAATAAATGTGTTCTTTTTGTCTTTTGAAATATTTACTTTCTCCAAGATGTCCAATTAATTTTTAAGCTACGATCCATTTCTGTAATGCAACCCATTTGGAAGCTTGGGAAAATCTCTCTGCAGCTCAACTTCCTATGCTGGGGTCCAACTCCCAATCTGTAAACCTGTCAGCAGTAGTGGACCAAAACAAAAGTTTAATTAAAAGAAAGGAAAAATGAATAATCCCTGTGATATGCTGCCTTGAACACACTGTGATAACTGAAGATTCAATAATATTTCCTCAATTTCTTGTTGGCTGTTCTTTTTTTTTCTTGTAACAAGGGGTTCATCCAGCTGCTGTTTGAAAGTAACCCACTTTCTGAATGATTCTATTTTGTAAAGGGCTGAAACTCTGAAAAGGTATGCTTTAATCAGACAACCAAACACTTAAGGCTAATTACCTACTGGACAGTAATTATTAGTATATGTTTGGAATTGCTCATCTCTCAGTTAATGCTGGCTCAACATTTGGGGTTAAGAGAATTGTAGGTGAGGATTAGCGGGTGAAGTAAGAGAGGCAAGAAAAACTCACTTTGCAGCAGGACCAGGGGAAGGGAGGTTGGTGATGAGTTTGTGGCAGTTTTGTCCATCTCTTTCACTTCTCCCCCTAAAGACCAAGGACTTTTACTTATCCTTATTCCTGCTGTTCCTGAGACCTCCAGGGAGCTAGTCCGGACTTTATATTTTGGTGCCTAACCTGTGAACCAAGGACCCTAATTTCACTGAAGAAGTTCCAGGTGACCAGGAAATAAGGTGTGTTTTAATAGACAAACAGGGAACTTACTTTGTTAAGAGCTAAACTAGTAACTCTCATTTTCTAGCTGAAATGGGGCAGATGTTAGGAAAAGATTCTCCTCCACCCCCAACCCCACCCCAAAGGAGATCTACAGGAAGCATACTCAGACTGATAAAGAGACAGGGTTTGATTGTAAACTGGGAGCAAATTGATGTACATCCACTTGGTTCTTCAAGGAAGAAGAAATAAAAGCAGATAATTGGAAACTAGTAGAAGATCAACTATGTGAATATTATAATGATAATGGTCCTGATTTAATTTCTAAGGAAACATTCTATATGTACAACATAATACAATTGGTATTGAAGAAGCCTAGAAGTTATAGAAAAAAGAAAAGTTTTAAAAATAGCCAGATGAGGAAGAGTGAGGAGAAAGTGAGGAGAGGATAATGGAAATTTTTCTGGAGGTCATGAGGACTTAAGTAAACTTGAAAGGTGTGGTGATTCTCACTCTCACAGCCCAGCTTCAACTGTGCCTACACTAGAGGAGGTCCTTCATCCCTCCTCCCTCATCAACTTCACCCCCTACTATGACTAGATTGCAACAGGCACTACTTAAAGCCATAGAAGAAGGGGCAGAATACAGTTGGTTTTAGAATAGAAATTTATCCTGTGATTCAACAGCTTAATTCTTCAGGTCAAGAAAGTAGAAGATATACTCTTTTTGATCTAGAACATCATCTTATGTTAAGATGTTATTACAGAATTTGGCTTATGAAGTCTTAACCCCTAGTGACTGGAAATCTATAGCAAGGACCTGAACCAAAGGTCTGAGCCAGAGAACTGTCAAGTCAACCTGAGTTCTCACCTTGTAATTGTCCAGACAACCTGAGTTCTCACCTTATCACTGTCCAGACAACCTGAGGTCTCACCTTGTAATCCTAACAGAAGTTCAGTACCCAGACATGACCAATCAGCCAGAAAGCCATCTGATGGGAGAAAGGGATTACAATTGGGGAGAATAGTGGTATGCAACTGGGACAACTGAGATATCCCCTGGAGAGGTGAAATCTGTTCTTCTCCAGCTTATGGATCCCTTGCCTCCAGACATAGTAGCCTTGACCATTTCACCTCCTGAGTGTACTTACAAAACAGTGTTCATCCATACACTGATGTAGGAAACTGGGGAATGTATAGATAATATCCCAGTCACTGATACAGGTACACAATGTGTGACTTATCAACCAAGAGAAGTAGTAGCATCAGGTTTACTGATACAGACTCCTAATAAGCAATCTGGTAATAATCACCCAGATTCTGACTCCAAGCAGCAAAACCCAGGAATATACTAGACAGCAGCTGTGACAGCTGACCGACCTCTGCTCACCATCTATATAAATGGCATAGCATTAGAAGGATTGGTAGACACTGGTGTAGATCGTACAGTCATTAGAGGTGCCAATTGGCCCAGTCACTGGCCAAAGATTAAGGCAGACACCTACATGTCTGGTGTAGGAGTATCAATAGCAGCTGAAGTTAGTGCTACCCTTTGAGATGGATATTTGAAGGTGAAACAGGAGCTTTTACTCCTTTTGTAGTTGAAAAAATCCCCATCAATCTGTGGGGAAGAGACATTTTACAACAGTAAGGATTAAAAACGAGTACTTCAGTTTTTTAGGTGGCTGCTGTTGAAGGCCTGCCAACACTTTCACCTGTTCCTATCCAATGGGAAACTGATATACCAGTGTCGATAGAACAGTGGCCCTTAGGTAGCAATAAAATTCAGGTCTTATTAGATATAGTGCAAAAGCCTTGACTAAGGACACTTACAACCTTCTCTAAGTTCTTGGAATTCTTCAGTATTTGTTGTAAGAAAAAAACCTGGAAAATGGAGGATATTGACTGATTTAAGAAAGGTAAATGAACAGATGGAAATTATGGGAACTCTTCAATCTGGACTTCCAACTCCTACTCAATTGCCTAGAGAATGGCCTCTTTGGGTTATAGACATTAAGGATTGTTTCTATTCTATCCCTCTAGGAAGATATGAAAAGATTTGCCTTTTCAATGCCCAGCGTTAACTTAGCTGAGCCTTATAAAAGATATGAATGGACAGTTTTGCCACAGGGAGTGAAAAACAGCCCTAATATATGTGAAATGTATGTTGCTGTTGCTCTTACTCCAGCAAGAAAAGCATTTCCAAAAGTAATGTTATTACATGACATGGATGATATATTGGGATGTGCACCTGAGGAAGAAATGTTAGAAGCATGTCTACAAAAGACCATAGAAATTCTAAACAACTACAAATTGCACATAGCTCCAGGAAAAATTCAATGACATGCTCCTTTTCAATATTTAGGATATGAAATATATTCTAAGGTACTTATAGTACAAAAACTTTCCTTAAGAACAGAGAAGCTAAACACCTAAAATAACTTTCAGAAATTGATAGGAGATATCCAATGGATGCATCCCATGTTAGGCTTGACTACCTATCAATTGCAACCATTATATGGCATTTTAAGAGGAGACAGTGCTTTAAACTCATCATGCCAGCTTACAAAAAAAGCTCAAGAGGCTTTGAGAGAAGTTGAACTGGCTTTATCCAATGTGGTCTAAAGAGTCACTCAAAATATCAGTTTTTGCTACATAAGAGGCACCCACAGCAGTCCTTCATCAAGGAGACAGTGTGATAGAGTGGGTGAACCTCCCAGCACAACCAGAACAAAGCCTTATTCCTTACCCAGTGCTTGTGGCTAGAATTTTATTAAAGGCCCTTAAGCAAGCAGTACAATTATCTGGGATAAAACCTGACAAGATATACACCTTTTATACTAATACACAAATTAATGTTTGCTGTGAAACTATCCCAGAGTGGCAAATTTTATTATCCATGGCTCCAAATTTTACACACAGGTCTTCATTAAAGATAACCAGACTATTACATAATTGGTGATGGATTCTTGAAGAAAAGATTTCTAAAGTTCCTCTTAAAGGAACTTTACAATCTTTACAGATGCATCCAAACATAATATTTGTGCTGTATACTCTCGTGACATAACTGTAAAGAGAGTAGTCAGAACTCCTTTTCAGTCCACTCAGCAGAATGAATTATATGCAATCATTCTAGCTCTTACTTATTATCCAGGAGATATAAATATAATATCTAATTTGGCCTATTTAGTAGGTATGTTACAAAGATGTAAGGATGCAGTTCCCGCAAAACAAGAGAAGGGAATTGTAAGGGCCCTTTAAATGGGCAGACACAGTGCAATGGGAAATGTGGATATTAGGACTGCCCTGTAGGTGGGATCTTGGCCACACTGAGATAGCTTCATAATGGGTGACTCTCTCGCTGATTGGCTGTGTGTGTGACCTCACAGGCCCTTTATAAACCCACTGCAGACAGGAGTCGCTCTCTTTAACCTGGCTCCCTGAGCCAAGCGGATGGATAGCCCAGAGAGATAAGGATTTTGGTAGTGAACACGTGGGTCTTCTGACCAGGTGTTCACTAGGGAACCAACAAGTCAGGGCATCAAGTCAGGGCATTATGTGAGTACGTATAATGGAGGCTTTTAAGATTACATGTGGCTGTTCTTGAGTGTGCTACCGGTTATTAAACTATAGATTCAAGAGATTGTGGCCAGAGACCTTTGAAGGCCTCAGAGGAGGCGAGCCGGGTAGAGTTGACACTGCAAAGGTCAGTGGTCAAAGGTACTCTGTTGGGCCTAGGACAGACTAGTAATTGTAACTGCCAGGAGGGCGTGTTACACAAAGAATTGCCACAGCCCAAATAAAATTTATAGCCTCCAATATATATCAGCTCTTTAAGGAACTTCAAGAGCAAGTGAGAAAGCATCCAGGAAAGATTAATATCTTGCATGTCCACTCTCATAGTGGACTTCCAGGTCCTATTTTTGATGGTAATTCAAAGGCAGATAGCCTTGTAACCATGTTAGCCAATACTCCTTTATTCCAGGAAGCCCAAGAATTTTATTTTAAATATCATCAGGCTGCTTGAGCTTTACATTTACAATTTGAGATAACAAGAGAGGAAACTAGGAGCATAGTAAAAGCCCATACTGCTTGCCTTCCTTTCCATGCTCCTACACTCCCTCCAGGGAAGAACCCTCATGGTTTAAGATCCAATAAAATTTGGCAAATGGATGTGATCCATTATAAATCTTTTGGTCGTATGTCTTTTATCCATGTTATGGTAGACACCTTTTCAGGGTTCACTTTTGCAATACCAGCAGCAAAAGAGACAGTCCAAGTGGTCACTGAATTCCTTATACAAGCATTTGCAATTATGGGTGTGCCACAAGAAATAAAAACAGATAATGGACCTGCATATACTTCTAAACATTTTGCACTTTTGTGCATAGTATAAGATTTTACACACTACTGGCATACCCTTTAATCCTCAAGGACAGGCAATAGTAGAGAGGAGAAACAGAGACATTAAGATGCTCCTCCAAAAAACAAAAGAAAGGGGGAGCCACAGGTAACCATAGAGAACTTGTAAATCTAGCCCTTTATACTATTAACTTCTTGATTTTTGACAAAGATGCACTGGCTCCAGCAGACAGGTTTTATAACCCACCGGAAGGGCAGTGTCCAGTGCGAGTAGCTGCACTGTCTTTAGATAATCGCCAGGTGATGTGGAGAGACCCAGAAAGTGGTGAATGGAAGGGACCAGATAGGTTAACTGCTTGAAGGAGAAGGTTTGCTTGTATCTCCACAGATAGAGAAGGAAACAGATGGGTGCCAATGAGCCGTATTTGCCTTGTCCATCAGAGAGAGATGGAGCAGACCCTTGAAATGAAGGAGAAGACCCAAGAAACATAGGGTAGTTCCATCACTGACTGTGCCTACCACTGAAAGAGCCTGGCAGTTATGGCATTTGACTCATGAACATCAAAAACTGTTAATGAGGCTAATGCAGGACTTGAAAACCCTCAGGAATCATTGGAATCCCTGAGACATGATAAGATTGTTGTGGGACTTGAAAACCCTCAGGAATCATTGGATTCTCTGAGACATGATAAGAGTGTTGTGGGACTTGAAAACCCTCAGGAATCATTGGATTCTCTGAGACATGATAAGACTGTTGCAGGACTTCAAAATCTGCAGGAATCCTTTGATTCCCTGACATGTGAAGTAATGGACAATAGATTGGTTTTGGATTATCTCTTGGTTGCTGAAGAAGGTGTATGTGTGACTGATGTTTGCATACCCTTCTTCTAGGATTTCTGGAAATCTTTTACAAGACTATGTTGATTCATATTGTTTGTTATATCACTACTTGCATGTACAATTCATATTAGTTGCACCACATTGAGCCTGCACTGGCTATGGGGAAGAGTCATCACTAATAGCTTGCTTTATTGCTATGTCCTTGTGTAATACCCCCCATGCTGATGCTTTTGTGCATACCTGTTTCTAGTAAGACCCTTCAGCCCAAAAACTTGTTAACAATATCTGGTTTGACTCCCCACTCCCCTTTGATGTTTTTCATCTCTCTTCCTGAGATGTCAGGGGGGGCATAGTCACTTCCTTTTTTGTGGGGGGGGGAGAGGGGAGTGTGATTACCTGTGTTCTAAAACAAAAGAAAGCAGGAGGTGTAAAGGGCTGAAACTCTTATAAGGTATGCTTTAATCAGACAACCAAACACTTAAAGCTAATTACCTACGGGACAATGATTCTACTAGCATATGTTTGGAATTGCTCTTCTCTCAGTTAATGCTGGCTCAACATTTGGGGTTAAGAGAATTGTAGGCAAGGATTAGGAGGTGGGGTGAGAAAGGCAAGAAAAACTCACTTTGCAGCAGGACTAGGGGAAGGGAGGTTGGTGGTGAGTTTGTGGCAGTTTTGTCCATCTCCTTCACTTCTCCCCCTAAAGACCAAGGACTTTTACTTATCCTGACTCTGGCTGATCCTGAGACCTCCAGGGAGCTAGTCCGGACTTTATATTTTGGTGCCCAACCTGTGAACCAATAAGGACCCTAATACAGCCTCCAATTAGTGGGGATTTTTTTCTGTTGTTGGCTAATATCAACAATAAATGTAGGAAATATAAACTAAGAAGAGAGAAAACAATAACTTAACCTTTAGTTTTTATTCTTTCAAGTCAACAGTCATAATAACTAGCATTTTTATAGTGCTTTAAGGTTTGTAAAATACTTTACAAACATCTCATTTTATTCTTATAAAAACTTTCAGAAGTGGGTACTATTCTTCTTCTATATTTTACAGATGAGGAAACCTAGGCAGACAACAGTCAAGTGACTTTCCAAGGACACACAGTTAATAAGTGCCTGAAGCTGAACTTAGGTTCAGGATCAATATAATACTATTTCAACTATACCACCTAGCTGCCTCTCTTTAATATTTATTAAGCGCTTACTATGTGCTAGGCACTGTGCTAAAGACAGGTAAACAAAGAAAGGTAAAAACATTCCCTATTATCAAAGAGCTCACAGTATAATGGGGAATCAACAAGCAACTAAGAATACTATGTGTTATGCATATACATATATCTTATATGTATAGATTTTGTAACAATATACAATAACAATAACAATTCTGTAATATGAACAAAGCTGTTTATATTCATATTTGTATACAAGTATATGGCTAGCTAGGTGGTGTACTGGATAGTGTTGTTCACTTTCCTGATTTCAAATCTGATCTCATACACTAGCTGTGTGATTGAGGAGCAAGTCACTTAACCCTGTTTGCCTTAGTTTCCTCATTTGTAAAATGAGCTGGAGAAGGAAATGGCAAAATACTTGTGTATCTTTACCAAGAAAACCTCAGAAAGTCCCACAAAGAGTCAGACACAACTGAAACATAAACAACATCCATGTGCATATATAATACATATAAATATATGTATAGATGTAGATAAGATAAGTTAAAGATAATCAAAGAGAAGGTGCTAACATTAATAGAGATCAGAAATGCTTCTCACAGAAAATCAGATTTTAGCTGAGAAGGGTGAAAACTACAAGTATGGGAGATAGTTGGTGAAAATGCATGGAGTCAGGAGAGGAAATATTTTGTGCAAGGACCAGCAAAGAGGCCAGTAGCACTAATCAAATATATAAAGAGGAGAAAGGTAGAAGAAGATTGGAAAAATGGAAGGGGTCCAGATTATGAAATCACTTTGCCCTGTTCATCTCAGTTTCCTCATCTGTATTTGATTCTGGAGGTAATGGGGTCACAGTGGATCTGAGAGCTTTAAGATTTTTGCTCAACTTCATTTGCACACAAACCAAATAGCAGGAATTACTGATCTTTTTTGTTTATGAACTCCTCTGGAAATCTGGTAAAGTTCATGAGCCCCTTCTCAGAGTAATGCTTGTAGATGCATAAAATAATATATGGGGTTACAAAGGAAAGAGCTTATATTGAAATATAATAATCATGATGTTAAAATAAAAAAGCAAACAAGTTTATAGACACAAGATTAAGGATAAGAAGAAAAGCATTTTCTTTGCCTCATTCATCACATTACTCTTATTTTGTTATATTGTTTATTTGTTCTACACAACCTAAGTGCATGTCACAGTACAATGATTATTTTTCATACATCTTGAATTCTACATGCCCAAAACTTAACCATCTTTCCCCCCGAAATCTTCCTCTCTTTCTAACTTCTCTGTTACTGTTGAAAGCACTATCATCCTTCCAGTCCACTAATCTCGAAACCTACATGTTATCACAATTCTTTCTCTCACCCCACGATATCCAACCTGTTACTAAGGCCTATTAGTTTAATCTGTCACATCTCTCCAATATACTTCTTTTCTCTTCTCTGATATTGCCACCTTGCTGATATAAGCATTCATCTTCTCACGCCTGGACTGCTGCAATAGCTTGCTGGTTGGTTTACTTGCCACAAGTCCAACTCCTTCTAATAGTTCCCTATCATCTCCAGAATAAAATACAAAATCCTCTATCATTTATAAAGTTTTTGTGGATCTGCTCTTTCTCCTATCTTTCTAGACTTCTTATACTTCCCTGCAAATTTAGTATATTTCTTTCCTGTTCATGGTACAACTGATTGTCCCTTTCTTCAAAAACTTCTTAATCATCCAGGACCCAAGGCATTCCTACTTTCTTCCATATTATTCTCTTAAGCACTAGGAATGAAATAGTCACATCACTTAGTGCTGTCAGTGACAAGTACTTGCTATTGCTTACCTTTCCAATTGAAGGTTTCTAGCAGTTAGTATAGTATGAAAGCTTTCTTTTCCCCTAAGTAAATAAAAGAGGAGTGGTCAGAATCCTTGTTCTTGCTTGGC
Source organism: Sminthopsis crassicaudata (assembly GCF_048593235.1). NCBI lineage: Eukaryota > Metazoa > Chordata > Mammalia > Dasyuromorphia > Dasyuridae > Sminthopsis > Sminthopsis crassicaudata. The sequence continues at coordinate 560,976,085 of NC_133618.1, forward strand.
AGAATAATATTTATATTAGATACAGACCTAGCAAACCTCAACCTGGGAAAAAGGTTTCTATTTAGAGCTATGAAATTAGGCCACCCCAAAGACCAGTGACCTACATTTCCTTGCTTTGGAAATTTAAGATAAGGTAGCAGTTGTCACGCTCTGTGCTTGCCCTGAAAAATCCTCATAATCCAGGAAGGTGGTAGGAGAAGAAATGCATTTTAAAAGCTTTAGTATTTCAAATCCTTTTAAACAAGCTAACAAGATTACTAGTGGAAAAAAAAATTTAATAGCACAACTCTGGGTATGCTGGCCTGGATGTACAGAGGTTGTTCTGTATTCTTTAAGTGGGAGGGAAAGTTTGATTCTACTATGTTTCCCTGTTTATCAGGAAATGGCAAATTACCTCCTCCCCATTTCCCCTAAAGATTGTTCTTCCACTACAGGCCATGGGCTTTGAATTCTAGGAATCTGTGCTATTTGTTTTTTTCCTATTGATCATAGCTTTTAGATTGGGGCTTACAGAGAATCTAAGATTAATTGGCTTTGGAGGGTCTGAGTTACCTTGTATTTTGGTTGGTTGGATAATTCTGTTATAAAAGAGGAAAAAAATAACACTTATGCCCAAAGTCATATCTTGTAATTTCATTACTTGTACTTTTGACTTTTGATCATGAGAGTCAGTCTTTAATAATAATAAATAGATCTCAAAGAGCAATAACTCTGAAGTCAGAGGATCTGGGTTCAAATACTATTCTTAATGCTCACTGCTTGTGTGATCTTGGGTAAATCACTTAACCTTCTCATTTTTCTTGTCTGTAAAATGAAAGGGCTGGATTAAATGATCTCTGAGGTCCATGAAATCTATGAACTTTTCATGAGATCCATGACTTTTCCCCTTCAGCCTTCTGTGTTTTGTGTAATTGCTAACACTTAAAGGCAAAGAGATTTCTGATCAATAACAGTTTCATCCTTTTTTCCTTTAAAATTTCATTACCCTGTTTTGGTTGTTCAACTGCTGATTATTTCCAATGTGTAGTCTCACTATTAGTTTTTAACTGAGGTGTGGGGTAGAAGTTGGGGGAGGAGAGTAGGAAAGAAGATGAAATCTAATCCTTATGATCAGTATTAACGCCAAGTACAGTTTGAAATGAAACTGGGAAAAGGGTAAAGATTCTTAGGTTATTTCAAAGAATTCAACTGCTATTAATTCGGAAAACTAGCCAAATGATTAGAAAGAAAAATATGATAGAAGATAGGCCTTTTTCAGTAGGAGTTCAATTTTGCTTTTCTTTTTTTTTAAGCTTATATAGAATTGTATAAAAATGATGAGAATCTGAAAACATCTTTAATGGTTTCAATAAAATAGCTTAATACAAAATAAATCCACAAAATTATTGGCATATATTTATATGTATGTGTAGATAATATGTACATACATGTATATTATGCAGATAGTATGTATATGTGCATATTATATATATGTAGATTACATATATATGTAAGCTAACATATAGTTGGACAATGATTAGTGGAGTAGGTAGATGGCACAATGGATAGAGTACTAGGTTTAGTGCTAGGAAGACATGAATTCAAATCCAGCCTCAGGCCCCATCTGTGTGACCCTAAGCAAGTCATTTAGCCCTAGTTGCCTTAGTTTCCTTGTTTATAAAATGAGTTGGAGAAGGAAATGGCAAGCCACTTCAATATCTTTGCCAAGAAAACCTCAAATGAAGTCACCAAAGAATCAATTGAACAATAAAAACACTAACAAAACCCAAGAGGAACAGATAAGAAGAGAAATCCCTCTGAAATAGCAATACATATATACGAGACATATATCAACCAGTATAATGTGCCAGATGCTGTGCTAGGCATTAAGTATGCAGAGACAAAAATGAGAGTGTGGTCCTTAAGAAATTTATATTTTACTGGGGAAGACGGCATATACTCATACTTGAACCCAGGTCCCCTAACAGTAGAATAAGTATTTACCCCCACAAACATACAGTATATATATTTTCATAATAAATATATATATACACATGTACACAGAAACATATATACCTATCAACTCTGAAACAATTTTTATAGAGAGAACACTTGTTCTAGTGTTGGAAGACCTGCATTAAAATTCTGCCTATGAGGCTTACTGCTTGTATGGTTGTGTGCAAGTCATCTGGTAGGCTTTAGTTTCTTTACTTATACAATAAGGTAGTTGGAATACATTGCTTTTAAGGTTCTTCATTCAATGTTCATGACTATGCCAAACCAATATGGTATAAATAACAACACTATCCAAATTATTTTACAGATCTAGTACTCTTCAAATTGAATCACTAGATAATACAATCCATTTGATGTAATAAAACTTCAAATATAAATGAATATGATGAAGAAAAGCAGGAAGGATGGAGGCTTGGTGCTAACACATCTCATACTACTAGGAAGGCAGTAATTATCAAAACTATTTGGAATAGAATGAACCGATAGAAAAATGAGTCAGTGGACTAGACTAGAAAATCAAGAAATAAACAAATGTGAACAGTTGATTGCTCAGTAAATCTAACATAAAGATTAAGGAAGATACTCTGGCAAGAGCTACTAGAAAAATTAGAAAGAAGTTGGGATCTACTTATGCCATTTTACCACAACAAATTCCAAATGGATAAAGTATCTAAATATAAAAAGTCATGCCATTTAGGGGGGAAAAAAAAGAGAGTGTAAAGTTATCTTTCACAAATCTGAGCTATTCTCCAATAAGCAAGTACTCAATGAACAGTTTTCACAAGAAGAAATAAAAACTATCAACAACTACCTGAAAATGTTTCTAAACACTAATAATTGGAGAAGTACAAATTAAACAACCCTTACATCCATTAAGTTAGCAAAGATAGGAAAACTCATTTTTAAGAAGACTGTGGAAAGATTGGAAATTTTAGAGTTGTAAATTAGTACCAGTATTTGGGAAAATGATTTATGATTAAGAAAAGTTAATAAATTATTCATGTCATTTGGTCCAGAGATTCCATTTCTGGCACCGTATTCCAAGAATGTTATAGATAGAAAAGAAACACTGATAGGTAAAAAAACAAATGTTTTAAGCAATGTTATTTGTGCTAAAAATCTAGAAACCAAATATGTACTAAACCACTTGGAAATAGCTGAACAAATTGTGATCTATGAATGTAATAGCAATACTATGTCCTAAAGAATGATGAATATGAAAAAGTCATAGAAGCATGGGAAGATATTTATGAAGCAATGCAAAGGGAAGAAAGCACAGACAGATGAACTACTTAGCTATGACAAAATAAATAAAATGAACATTGAGCCAGATACGTCAGCCTTCACATAAAGTCTCTGCTGCTAAGGAGGCTGAGTCTAGTAGATCATTTAAATTCAAGAATTCTGAACTGCAATAGTGATAAAAAGCTTATTAGATGCCAACACTAATTCTGTCACCAATATGGTGAACAGAGGACCAGCAGGCCCAAGTCAGAAAAACAAAGCAGATTAAAGCTTTGGTGATGATCAACAATGGCTTCTATACTTGTAATCTATGCAAGATGGACTCAAAAGAAGAAAAATAACTAAAATCTACATTTAGGGACAACAAAACACTGATCTTTTGCAACAATCTATACTACTTCCCTACCATTAAAGTTAAAGGTAATACTCCATTCTGTAATCAATTGAGAAACTTTTTTTTGTTTGTTTGTTTTGTGGAAAATGCTTTATTAGTGGAGTTGACTTGGGAGTTCATAAGATTAAAGACCTAGATGGGGAAGAAATCTGAGAGGATATTTAATTCATTCCCTTCATTTTACAGGTGAGGAAATTGAAGTCTATAGACAAGAAAAGTAATTTGCTCAAGATTACTTAGGTACATTGTGATAAATGTCAGAGGTATGTATTGGGAAGTATCTGTCATGTCCAAATAAAATTATCAATAATGTATAAATAAAAGGCATCTCCAAATATCTTAGTTCAGTTTTAATCTATTAAAGCTGTTATAGCTTTAATATTAAAAATTAAATATGAAAGAATTAAAAAATAAGCTTTATTAGCTTAAAACTACACTAAGACTTCTTGAGACATGCTGTATAATATGTCAGAACTCAATGGGAAACTCTACACTTATTTTAATCTTTATCTAAAATATTTTTAGAATTTTTAGAATTCCTCTTTCATAATTATCTTTAAAAACAATTTCAGAACTACATGAGAATGTCATTCTGATTGCTTTTTTGTCTCATTTTGGACATCTGCATCTCTAGGCAACAGTATTTAACATTTGCCTCTCTTTAATCATTTAAAAATTAAATGCAGTCTAATATAGATGAGCTCTATCACAATTTTCAATACTGAAAAATGTATTTCACAGCTTTCCCCAAAGTACCAATTGTTCTAATACTAATTAACCTGATAAATTAAACTTCGTATCTCTACTCCATGCTAGAGAGGCCTATCAATGAGAGGTCAGAATATTCATTTAAATCTTTCTTGCAATCAAAAGGGACAATTCCAAAGATGAAAGTGACCTTCAACCCCAAGCATCTTGGGAAGACACAGGAGCCAGTGGTTTGACTTGTTAGCAGAAAGAAATTCTATTACTTAGGAAAAAGGGATATCTGAAGTTTCTCTCTTTCTTTTTTTATGTTAGTGAAAATTAGCAAATGATACTTAGACATTAGACAGCATGGTATAGTAGAATATTGAACCCGGAGTCAGGGAGATGTAGGTTCAAAACTTTCCTCTGACACTAATTGTATGGTTATGGATAAATCATTTGACTCTCTCTGAACTTCAAGGAACTAAGACTTATATTTAACTATATGTGTGGCTACTAAAATAAGGCCCATGGTCACTCATATTTTTAAGTTCAAATAAATAAGATATATGTGGACAGGGATATTAAAAAAAAGACAAACAAGAGGTCATTTACATGATGTGATTTGAGGGGCATTAGCCAGGGTCCCTGCCTCAAAGTATCCATCCCAGTTCTTGAAAAGAAACTATTGTTATTTATTTTTAAAACTTTCCAGGCTTCAATAGTCTTTCTAAATTAGTTTGGGTGTGTGCAAAAAATGTTTGTAGCAGCTTTATTTTGAGTTGGCAAGGAATTGGAAAATGAGTGGATGCCCATCAGTTGGGAAATGGCTAAATAAGTTATGGTATATTAATAAATAAAATGTTCTATAAGAAATGATGATCAGCCTGATTTCAGAAAAACCTGTAAATACTTCCATGAACTGATGCTGAATGAAGTGAGCAGAACCAAGAAAAAACTGTACACAGTAACAGTAAGATTGTGTGATCAACTATGATAGACTTAGCTCTTCTCAGCAATACAATGATCCAAGACAATTCCAAAAAATTCATGATGGAAAAATCCCCCACATCCCGAAAAAGAACTATTGAGGCTGAATACAGTTTGAAGAATACTATTTTCACTTTTTTTCTTTCTTGTGGTTTTTTTCCCTTTTGTTCTGAGTTTTCTTTCACAAAATGACTAATATGGAAATGTATTTAAAATCATTTTACATGTATAATCTATATCAGATTGTTTGCTTGCTTGGGGAGGGAGAAAAAAGATTTGGAACTCAAAATCTTACAAAAATGAATGTTGGAAACTATTTTTTAAATTGCACATATTTAACATATTGGATAACTTACCATCTGGGGGGAAGGGAAGAAAAAAATTGGAACACAAGATTTTGCTGGGGTGAATGTTGAAAACTATGTATATGTTTTGAAAATAAAAAGCTTTAAAAATAAAAAAATTAAAAACTACCTTTATATGTTAGAAAAATAAAATACTATTAAAGGGAAAAAAAAAACTATTGAGAGAAATAAAGTAAGATGTGGGGAAAGGCATTCCTGATCCTTAGCTAAGTGTCATTTAGAATGAAACAGAATAGGTCCTTGGGCAAAGGAAGGCAAGGGTATCAGGAAGGAAAGTTGGGAAACTACCAAAAAAACCTTTACCTTCTTATAGTATCTTACTCCAAAACTGACAATTCATGAGAATATCTTTTATAGTATGAAATCCCATAATCATAATCAATATTCAATATGTAATTGAATAATTGATTTAGGCAGATCCACTTTGTAATTTTACCTGGATTTTTATTATTGGACTTTTCAGTAGGATTTTGTTTTAAAACTTATATTACAATCCAGATCCTTAGCATGGACCCCAAGAATGCAACATATCTTAAGATTGCAGTGTATAATGGAATTAAGCCCAAATTATTAATGAGAAAACAATTACCACTTGAGAGATTGCTAACTTTACTTTAAAGGATATTCTACCTTGGGTTCCTCTCAATGGAATAAGGAACATTAGCCATGACTCTTGCATCTAATACAATGTTAATGACAGAGACTCTAATAATTCAGACTAATGGAGAGGTCTGTCTGAATTAGGTTAAGCATGACTCTTACAATTTTAGTTTGTCCACTGGCATTCATCGTGTCAACTATGTACTGGGCACTGTGTTAAGTGCAAGGGATAGAAAAAAAGGCAAAAGTATTCACAGTATTCATTTTCTTATCAAATCTTTTCTTCGTAACTTCTCTTTATTTTCATCCTCTTCCTAATTCCTAAATGTTGGTGTGCCTCAAAGGTTTGTCTTTGGTCTCTTCCCTTTAAACTTTTCCTTTGTGATTTTATTTGCATTAAAGGTTCAACTACTCCCTGTCACAGATGATTCTTAAATTCCTATCTTTAATCTTTATATCTACTCTTAGTTGTATACATATTTTCATCTAGTTCTATAATACTTTTACATCTAACTGTTCTACCCAGTATAACCCCCCCCCCTTAAATTCAACATCAATCAATCAACTTTTTTAAAGTACCTACTTGGTGCAAGACACATGATGATAATTACATTCACTGTCTTTCTCCCTAAATTTACTTCTCTTTTTGACTTAATTCACTATTTATACAGTAGCTTCTGTTTAGAACTTTGGGATTGTCTTTGATACTTTTAGATCACTCATTTATAGTCAACCAATTATCAAATTATGTTGATTTACACCTCTTTAAGGAATTTCTTCCCTGGGAATTCTTTACACCAGAGGTGTTAAACACACTGCAACTTTCACATTAAACATAAACATTCACAGTATACCACATTACAATATAACTAAAAACATTTAACAAAATACACAAAATACTATAAAATATAGATAATATTAACACAGCTTTATAACTCAGTATAACTCAATTAATCCTTAATTAAAGAATAAGCTGCCATTTAGTGGTTCCTTTGTTTTTGAGTTTAACATCACTGCTTTACATCAATGAATCCAATGTCTAGACTCACGTCTGTCTCCTTCTTCTATCTCTCTTCCCATTGTCACCTATTCACTTACAACATTTCTCCTAACAGATCTTCTCACCTCTCTTCATTCCCCATTTGAATCAATCTTTCATAATGTTTCCAAGAGGAATTTTTTTCCCCCTATTGCACATAGATCTTAATCACATCATATTCACCTGCTGAAGAATCTTTAGTGGCTTTCTCTTGCCTGCCAAGTAAATGTCAAACCATTTTGCTTACCATTAAATGATTTTCATTATCTAGTTACAATTTACCTTTTCATCTTTCTAATTACTAACAACCAAGTGCTTCATACTTAAGCAAAATTGAACTTTATATTCTAAGAATACACTAGATACAATCTCACTCCTGTGCTTTTTCTTCATGTTTTTCCTTTATCAAAAATGCCCTCCTTCCTCCACTTCACCTTTTGCACTCATACCTGTTTTCAAACCCAACTCATGTATTACTTTCTCCATGAAGCTTCCCAGGGAATAATTTTTTTCTAACACCTTGCAGAACATTTTGTTTTGCAACTATATCGCTCTTATGCAAAATTGCATACTATATGTTTATGTGTTTGTATCTTAGCCCCTACTAGACTGTAAGCTCCACGAGGGTAGATATTTTTTGTATCCTTGCCAACTCCCTCAGTACCTCCACTCCATTCCCTTCCAAACCCTCTGCAAAATGGATTTTGATTACATCACTCAACTGAAACTGCTCTTCCTGAAGAGCAGCAATGACCTCTCAACAGCCAATTCTACTGTCTTCTCAATCTTTATTGATCTTCTTTTTTGTAGCATTTGACCGCATTCTCCTGACTGCTATAGTTGGGAGTTAGGATGACCTGAATTCATATTCTTTCTTAGACAAATTAGTTATGTAACCCTAGGCAGATGACTTAACTCCTGTGAACCTCAGTCTCCTCATCTGCGAAATGAAAAGGTTGGACCCAGTGGCCTTTACTATCCCATTCCAGATCTAAATATATGATTTTCTCTGTTTTTTGTGATATTAATTATTCATCCACATCACATACCAAAATCACATCACATACCAAAATCACATCACATACTGTTTGACTTTTTAGCTCCTTCGAGATCAATTACCATTTCATTGCCAATGACTCCCATATCTACTGTATCTATCCAGGCATCCTTTCTCTTGAATTCCAATGACACACTGTAAACTGTATATTAGACATTTTGAATTGGCTGTTCAAACACAACATTTCCAAAATAGAACTCATCATCTCTTCCCTTAAACTCACTACTTTTCCAGACTTTCTGATTATTGCCAAAGGCACTACTCTCCTTTCAGTAACCTTATTTTTTCTTCTCTTCATTCTCACTTACTCCACGTATTCAATCAGTTGCCAAGCCTTTCTTTGTCTTTTCTATTTTCACAATATCTTTCACATATGCTCTTCTTCCCCACTCACATAGTTCAGGTTTTCATTACCTCTCACTTGGGCTATAGCAATAGCTTCCAAATTGGTCATCTTCTTTTCTCAATTCTCATCTTATTCCAATCTAACCTCCACACAGCTGCCAAAGTGATTTTCATAAAGCACAAATCTGCCTTGTATCATTCCCCTACTCAATAAACTCCAGTGGCTTCCTATTGCCTTTAAAATTAAATATAGACTTCTTGGTTTGGCATCTAAAGCTCTCTACAATCTGGCTCCTTCCTATCCTTTAGTCTTCTCACACAATTTTTCCCTCCATTTCCCCTGTGATTCATTCTTGCTGGTTATTACTGGTTTTTACACATAAGGCTATATCTCCCATCTCTATGACTTTGCACTGGCCAATTCCCTATTCCTATGATGCATTTTTCCTCATCACAATTTCTGTGAATGCTTTGTTTTTTTCAAGACTAAGCTCAAGCACCCCCTTCTACACCAAGACTTTCCTTATCCCTCTAGCTATTATTATACTCTTTTCAAAACAACTTTATATTCATTTTGTATTTATTGTGTAGAGAAGTAGCATGTAGTGCTGGACAGAGAACTGGCTTTGGATTCAAATCTTGCCTCTAACACAGCTAAGCTATATCATATATATAGCCAGTCACTTACCCTCTTTCTTTATACCTTAGACAACTATATACCATAAATTAAAGAGGTGTTTGCATTGTCTGAAGAAGTTTATCTGGGAATTCTGTATTCCAGTGGGATCATCCTTTTAGTTTCCATCCTTATTTAATCTGTATGTATTTATAGATGTACATATTCTTTGAGGAGTGGGATTTCATGCTGATAGTCATTTCAGCATTTTCTCCATTGCTCCTACAAATAATACTCTTAATTCTTGAATGCATTTCTATTTCTCTAATAGCAGGACTCATAACTTTTAGAGAAGTAAAGCACCATTTTAAAAAACCTTTCTTATTCTAAAAAAATCCCAATCTCTGCCTTCTTTTCCTTTTTTCTGCTTTGTCTTTGAGTGAGCCCCTATAAGGGAAGAAGTTCTTAGGATGGTAGCAGCTGATTTATTCCTCAGGCCTAAGATAAAACTGAGGCAGGGTTTGCCTTTATAGTTCCAATGTCCGGTTCTGTATCCTTTTTCTGAAGATTTCTTTAGCCCTCTTTCTCCACCCTAACCAAATCCATTTTCAGATCCTTTATTAAGGTGAAAATGACTGATAAAGGGCTTATAGTGTTATTCATCTCAGGGAATTTACATTTTAATAGGGATCTAAACTTAAGCTAAAGGGATTAACCTATAAGGGTAAATTTTAGTTCAAAACCAAATTGTATTTCATACCTAGCAGGCTATTCCTTATTCTTAGGAATAAGGACTAGGCAGTAAACCTGAAAGTAAACAACCTGTAGCCCAGCACTCAAGATCTGAGGCTGGATGAGCACAGGCCCAGCTGAGTCTCATGAAGTCTCTTTTCTTGGGGGGACAGAACTGGCTTTAATACCTCCAATTCAATCAGCCAGCACAAAGCAAACAATTAGAGCAGGCATAAATGATGTAGACTCTATCCATTGCCTTCTTTTTTTTTTTTTTTTTTTTTTTTTAAATTTTTATTTTATTTTATAATTATAACATTTTTTTGACAGTACATATGCGTGGATAATTTTTTACAACATTATCCCTTGCACTTACTTCTATTCAGATTTTTTCCCTTCCTCCCCCAACCCCCTCCCCCAGATGGCAAGCAGTCTTATATATGTTAAATATATTACAGTATATTCTAGATACAATATATGTGTGTAGAACCGAATTTTTTGTTGCACAGGAAGAATTGGATTCAGAAGGTAAAAATAACAGTTTACATTCATTTCCCAGTGTTCCTTTTCTGGATGTAGCTGGTTCTGTCCATCATTAATCAATTGGAATTGGATTAGCTCTTCTCTATGTTGAAGATATTCACTTCCATCAGCATACATCCTTGTACAGTATCATTGTTGAAGTGTATAATGATCTTCTGGTTCTGCTCGTTTCACTCAGCATCAGTTGATGTAAGTCTCTCCAAGCCTCTCTGTATTTCTCCTGTTGGTCATTTCTTATAGAACAATAATATTCCATAACATTCATATACCATAATTTACCCAACCATTCTCCAATTGATGGACATCCGTTCATTTTCCAGTTTCTAGCCACTATGAAAAGGGCTGCCACAAACATTTTGGCACATACAGGTCCCTTTCCCTTCTTTAGTAGTTCCTTGGGGTATAAGCCCAGTAGTAGTATGGCTGGGTCAAAGGGTATGCACATTTTGATAACTTTTGGGGCATAATTCCAGATTACTCTCCAGAATGGTTGGATTCTTTCACAACTCCACCAACAATGCATCAGTGTCCCAGTTTTCCCACAGCCCCTCCAACATTCATTGTTATTTGTTCCTGTCATCTTAGCCAATCTGACAGGTGTGTAATGATACCTCAGAGTTGTCTTAATTTGCATTTCTCTGATCAATAGTGATTTGGAACACTCTTTCATATGAGTGGAAATAGTTTTAATTTCATCATCTGAAAATTGTCTGTTCATATCCTTTGACCATTTATCAATTGGAGAATGGCTTGATTTCTTATAAATTAAAGTCAGTTCTCTGTATATTTTAGAGATGAGGCCTTTATCAGAACCTTTAACTGTAAAAATTTTTTCCCAATTTGTTACTTCCCTTCTAATCTTGTTTGCATTAGTTTTGTTTGTGCAGAAACTTTTTAATTTGGTGTAATCAAAATGTTCTATTTTGTGATCAATAATGGTCTCTAGTTCTCCCTTGGACACAAACTCCTTCCTCCTCCACAAGTCTGAGAGGTAAACCATCCCATGTTCCTCCATTTTATTTATGATTTCGTTCTTTATGCCTAAATCTTGGACCCATTTTGATCTAATCTTAGTATGTGGTGTTAAATGTGGGTCCATGCCTAGTTTCTGCCATACTAATTTCCAGTTTTCCCAGCAGTTTTTGTTAAATAATGAATTCTTATCCCAAAATTTGGGATCTTTGGGTTTGTCAAAGATTAGATTGCTATTTTTATTCACTATCTTGCCCTGTGTCTATCCATTGCCTTCTGCCTCTCCTCAGCTCCATCCTCCCATTTTGGATGAGGAATTGGGCTAGTTCTCTGTAAAAGGTTGGGTAAAACTCCAGCCTTCCCATTCTAGGTCATTTTTCTTTCTTAAGAAGTTCAGAACTTGTCTTACTGTCCTTCTTAGCTCTTGCCTTTATACTAGAGACTGCAATAGCCATGCTGATGTTCCTTCAAATTCCCTAACTTCAGATTTCTTCATCTCCTTAAATCTCATTTTCCATTTAGTACTTTACTACACTTCAACCATAACCTGAATCTCCCCATTTTTCTTGAGATCTCCACTTCCTTAATAAAAATGTTTAGATTCCTCCTAAGGATTGTAATCTCCTAACATTCTACTACCTACTACTATTTCCTATCTACAACAATTCTTTGCCTTTCTCTTAATCTACAATCCTTCCAATTTTAGTACTTTCTTAGGTCATCACCCCTGATCTGACTTCACTTTCTTTCCTTTGAGCTCTTATCCCAATTGTTAACCAACTCAAATCTACTTTATCATTAGTTCTCAAATCTCTCACTTTTCCCCCTTCCCCTCAGACAATTGGGGTTAAGCAACTTGCCTAGGGTCATATAGCTAGTAAGTGTTAGGTGTCTGAGGTTGATTTTGAACTCAGGACCTCCTGACTCCAGGACTGAAACACTATCCACCGCACCATCTAGCTGCCTTTTTAGTTTGCTTTGTTTTGTTTCTAAATCTCTCACTTCTTTTCCCTATATCCTTCTTATTCAATCCTTTGCCCATATTCCCCATGTATGACTTCCACACTCAACCTCTTTTGCTCTTAACTCTTACTAGTGAAAGAACCAGAAGAAATCTCACAAATTGAGGTTATCCAACTTCAACTAGCCTCTCAAAACAACAATGAAACATTTTATATTAGTTTTTCTTATCTCATGCTCCATAAAAGTTATTTCAAATCTCTTTTAAGTCTCCCACACAATCCCACTCTCTCAAATGAAGATCCTACTTCAAACATTGTTGAGAAAATTGAGATAATTTGTTATAACTTCCTCTTCTTTTTTCATCATATAAATTCTCTTTCCACTTTCTACAGTCTCTGATAAAGGTGTGGCCCTTCTTCTTGTTAGAGCCAACATGTTTCTTTGATTTTATTCTCTCCTGTCTTTTCCAGTAGTTTGTATCTGCAATCATCCCCTCTCTTATTCTTCAATTCTTCTCTGTCTGGTGACTCCTTTACTGCTGCCTTCAGATATGCCCAAGTCTCTCCCATTCTAGTTCTAGTAAACCTATGATTCCTTCAAACTAGCATTCTGTTATCTCCTCTTATCTTCTTTCTCTGCCAAACTCCTAGAAAAAGCTATTTACATTTGTTGTCTTCCATTTATTTGTTCTCATTCACTCCTCAAACCTTTTGCAACCTATTAGAGTTATGCCCAAAGAGTCATTAAACTGCCCACACCCTTTGACCCACTAATACTATTATTAGGTCTATTTCCAAAGATGATAAGAGAAAAAGGAAAAAGATCCTCTGTGTTCTAAAAATATTTATAACAATTTTCTTTGCAGGAATACCTGTCAATTGGAGAATGGCTGAACAAGTTGTGGTATATGATCATGATGATATGCTACTGTGCTTTAAGAAATAAAGAACTCATTGATTTTAGAGAAACCTGGAAAGATTTGCATGAAACAATGAAGAACAAAATGAACAAAACCAAGACAATGCTGTTTACAGTAACAGCAATAACAGCAATATTGTTTTAAGAACTGTTTTGAATGACTAAGTTATTTTTACTATTATATATACACTCAAATTATCTACAAAGGATAAAGGAAGAAGCTATCTGCATCCAGAGGAAAAAAAACCTGACAAGCAGAAGTATGTATGGAATGATTTTACACACACACACACACACACACACACACACACACACACACACACACACACACATTTGTATGTAATGATAGTTATCTCCAAGGTGGGGAAAGGAGAAGGAAAAAAAAAAAGAAATTTTATATAATAGCATAATTATATATTTAAAAGGAATAGGGGCAGCTAGATGGCACAGTAGATAGAGTACTGGTCCTGAAGTCAGGAGGACTTGAGTTCAAATGTAGCCTCAGACACCTAATACTTATTGTGTGACTGGACAAATTACTTAAACCCAATTGCTTTGTAAAAACTCCCAAGCAATAAAAGGAATATCAAGTTGTACATAATAGATTTGCAGTTTCATGAGAGATCATCATTTTTTAAAACAAAAAATTCTACTATACTATGGAACTGCTTGTTTTAGTTCATAAATTAAAAATAAAATTTAAAAATCTAGTATCTGACCTCATGAATTAACAGAAATTATTCTTTCAAAAGTTAGGATACAATAGTCCCAGATTGATTTTTTCTTAGTTTTTAGTGCTTTTTGATTTCTTTTATCAGTGTATTTGATAGGATTGATCACATTATTATTATTTATCTTCTTAGATAATCTTTTCTGTCAGAGTTTTCATGTAATGTTTTTTTTATGGATCTTCTCCCATATCTCTAATCTTGATGGTTTGCTGACTCATTATTTATATTATTCCCTTTAAGTGTGGATATTCACCAAAGCTCTTTCTTAGGCCCTCTTCTTTCTCTATCCTCTCATATTGATCTTATTACCTTTCATGGGCTTAAGTATGATCTCTACACAGACAATTTCTAGATCTATATATCTAGTCCTAGTTTCTTTCCTAAATTTGAATTCACCCCTCACCAACAGACAGGTTGTCCTGCAGACAGCTCAAGCTCAACACATCCAGAAAAGAATTCATTATTGTTCTTCCAAAATTTACCCTTCTTAACTTTCCTTTTCTACCAAGGACACCATCATTTTTCCTCCTCTACAGGCATAATTTTGGTGATACCTTCGATTCCTTACACTCCCTAACTTCATATATCTAATCAGTTGCCAAACATTGCCATTTCTATCTTCTTGACTTCTCTTGCATTTGGCCCCTTCTCTCTACTCATAAAGCTACCAGCTAGAATAGCCATTCAACACTTATTGCCTGTATATTCTAGTCTCTTTGTTTCTCACACCCTGTACTTCATCAACAATTGCCTTGCCTTTGCACTATCTGTCCCCCATACCTGTAATGCACTGCTTCCTTACCTGTGTTCCATAGAATCTATTTCTTCTTTCAAAAAAATAGCTCAAGTATAACCTACTATATGAAGTCTTTCCTGAACTCCTACATGCTAATGGCCTTCCTCTTAAACTATCTTGTATCTCCTTTTCATTTATTCTCTTCATATAATTTTATATATGTGTGTATTTATACATGCTGTCTTTCAATTCAAAATATAAACTTGTTGAGAGGAGAGATTGTATCATTTTTGTATTTGTGTTCTCAGTGTCATGTGCAGGATCTGGCAAAAAACTGGTAAACACCTCTACTCCCCGGCCTCTTAACACCAGAACATCACTATGATTTTTCCTAAATGTGGGCCCAGGTATCTGATAAATTTTTCTTCACCTAGTATTATCCTGGGGAAATCTCACAATACAACTTGAAAATAGCTCATGTCTAGGTTTCGATGGTTGTGAATAATGTCCCTATCCTCTTTAGGTTCCCATGCAAATATTCAAATAACAATGCTCATATCCAGTATAGGATAGCTTTTATTTCCCCTAGAGAAAATTCATAAAATATTTCTAGAAGCCTCAAATAATTGGCAATTTGAATTTTCTACAGGAGGAACTCTCTGTCCATTTGACCACCATTAATAAGGAAATTTTGCTCACTTGCTGCTTCTTTAACTTTGGGAGCCATCTGTGACATTCTCTTCTTTCCAGGAGATAGATACTGCCCAGGAATGAACACTTCTGTTGGAGGGGCAATCTGAAACTTAGGGTCCAAGAACTCTCCTCAGGCTGCATGGTTTGAGAGCACATGCCTCCTTTCAGAACTGAGGAATTAACCAAGTAGGTCTGACTCTAGTACTGCTTTAAAAACAACAACAAACTTTTATTGGGCTTTCAGCTTACAAAGTATTCTTTTCACAATACTCCTATGAGGCATGTAATGTATTATTGTTCCTATTTGATAGGTGAGAATGTGGGTTGATTTTTGCCCTTTGTTCTCTAAGAGAACCAAAATGATATCACTATGTAGGAGTCAAAGTGCAGTGTGTCTGACTGTGGCCAATCTGGTGAATATGAGCTTGGAAGGTTCTACCACAGGTTGGGCATGAATAGTCTATATAAACACTTGGAGTGAAAACATCTCAAAATCTGTGCATCTCATGTTGTTTTTTTTTTTGAGCCACTGCAATTCTGCTTTGCTCACCTTTGATGCAGGCATATCATGCTGCGCTGCCTTTTGCCAGCATCTCCCATGCCATGCAATTGTTTCCAGAGTTTTTCTGAAAAATCTTGAGAGTGTCCTTGTATTGCTTCTTCTGACTATCATATTTTTTTTGCACGTTACTTGTGAAATCTGGGCAGTATATCGGTGCCATACCAAGAAATTAAATCATTTCCATTTGGATTGTTTTAGGAAGATTCTGAAGATCACCTGGCAAGATAAGGCCCCTTTTAGAGCTAAACTGCCAACTAATCTAAACTCTATTGCTAAGTGTATAGCTCTGATGGGCTGGCCACATTGTTTGAATGCAAAACATATGTTTGACTAAAAGATTATTTTACTGAGAACTCATGCAAGATGAGGATGTGGAGATTCTGGGAAATGAAATGACTTACACTCAAAGCAAGTAAGTACCAGAACTGGGACTTCAACTTACATGCTCCTGACTGTAATTCTAGTACTCCTGCCTGTCAGTATAACATGTGTTACAAACCAAAGGTCAAGTGGTTGTTTATATCTATAACTCACCATAGACAATCAGGACTATTCAACTGAAAATGACAGAAGATTACAGTCTTTTCACCATGGCTTGGCTATCCAATCAAGAGGCATCTCAAAAGGTATTAAATGCATTTGGAAAGATCTTTGTCTGGGAATTGAAGTAAAGTATTATGGCTGTATCTACTGCTCCTACAGAAGGTCTTGCTTGATCATAACCTATTTCCCTTGTTGTTAGTTCCCTTCTCTTCCTCCATTGCCCTGGAATTATTTTTATTTGGTATATATGTATTTTATTTTCCCCCAATAGAATATTGCCTCCAGAGCAGGGACTTTTCCCAATTTTTTTATTTTTTTTTATTTTTAGTCTTTGTATTGCCATTGCTAACAGAATGCCTTTCACATAGTAGGCTCTTCATAAGTATTTGATGAAGTACAGTACTCTTTTACTTTCTACTAAACTTTTTTTTTTTTTTTTGCTGGCAAGTATACTGCTATCATTCTCATGATTTATATTCACACTTTTATAGTTCTATCCTTACCACCTCACTTTCATTCATCAGATATTTCCAATCAGTGGCCAAGTTTTGTAAAATTTACCTCTGCAACAGCTTTCTTTACTCTACTGACATAATCACTCTCGTACATCACATCCTCATCATCCCCTGACTAAACTCCTATTTGGTTTTCCTGCATCATTTCCTGTCAAAAAGACTTTGTTAAAAATATAAGCCTCACCTTGTCACCATACTACTCAATTCTATTCCACAGTTCAAATTCCAGAGGCTCCCAATTAGCTCTAGGATAGAATGCCTTTTGGGCATGTAAAGTTCTTTATAATTTTTCTGTCTTTTCAGTTGTGTACAATTCTTCATGACCCTATTTTCTAGGATTTTCTTGGCAAAGATGCAGGAGTGGTTTGCCATTTCCCTCTCAAGCTCATTTTATAGTTGAAGAAATGGAGACAAATGGGGTTAAGTGACTTGTCCAGGGTCACACAACTAGTAAGTGTCTGAGGCTGGAGTTGAACTCAGGAAGATGAGTTTGACTCCAGACCTGAACTCTATGCATTATAGTGCCATCTAGTTGCCTTCTTGTATATTACTCTTTTCCATGTACTTTGTGATCTGTCCTACTTCATATTTCTCACACATGATGATCCATCTCTAGTTTCCATTCATTTGCACTGTCTCTCATACATAAAATGCTCTTTCTCTTCACCTCAAGTAATTAACAGTTTTCTTAGAGACAGTTCAACTGACACCTTCCTCCAATTGACAGTTTTTCAAAATTACCTTTAAACTGTTTTGTGTAGATAAACATTCATTCATTCATACATACATGCATGCATGCAGGTTCGAAGTCCATTTCCATAAGATTTTTCTCCATTGATGGAAGAGAATGATTACTTAGTGTTCCATGCCTGTTAAGAAGTTCAGTTGGCAAACGTTGGGAAAAGAAAAATCCTGGATCCTAGTCTTTTGATTTTGAGCTTTGAAAAAGAAGACAAATGGTTCTTGATTTTCCTCAGGGAGAGGTCTGCAGGAATAAGCTGACATGTAGGGAAACCAATACCTCAATCATGTTCCTATCTTTAGTTTGTATATCAGAAACTTTGGGAATTTCTCCTTGGATGAGATTTGGGACTCTCTTGGGGTAGAGTTGAGATATCTCATTTCCAAAGGGAGAGCACATTAACTCTCTGTATTGTCTAGCATATATTTTCATATATTCTGTATTCATATTTTCTGTATGTTCTCTCTAATTTCTGTTTGCTATTAATTTGGAGAAAAGGTTTCTTTGGTATTTTCTAAATGTGATTTTTGTGGAACTAGCATTTAGTGGGAAAGCAGTCAAACTTTGGATATATAGTTGGGGAGCACTCGTTTTGTGTTATGGGATAGTAATAAGAGCTCACTTCAATCTAAAAATTATTCTTCTTGAACTAAATATTAGTAGGATAGAAACATACAGTAGCCTGATAGCCTTTCACTGAGGAGAGCACAGTGATCAGTCTTAGGCCAATTTTTTGCTTTCTTCCCTGGCAAGATTCAAAATCTCCTTTAGAGAAGGGTAGTCAGAGGAGATTCTAGAATTATTTCTTCAAGTCTCTCTGTGAGCCACATTTAGCCAGATAATAACCTAAGTGGCCAACAAAACATAGCTATGAGTAATAACACACATATTGTTTCCTCTATTAGAAAATAAATTCTGTTAGGCAAGGGGCTATCTTAAAATTTTTTTGAATATCTAGTCAAGGGTGTGCTGCTAATGCCAAATCAAACAATCTTGAGAGCTAGTTGTTAAATTTTTACCTCAGAAATCTGCAAATGCCACAAATTAGGACAATATTGTGGATTGTCTAGACCTGAGAAAATAATGGAGAACATTTTAATGATGCTTATTAAACTTAAGTGTGTTGCATATATGTTTTTTTGAGAGCTAATTGTAAAACATTTACCTTCATCTACTGTCCTTAGCTCTTAGCACAGTATTTAAAACATAATATGTACTTAATAAATGCTTGTTGATTGAATAGTAGTGAATTTTTCCAAATATGGCCTTATTACTTCTTATATATCTTATTGCTGAGTCTGCACATAAAACTTTTCCAGTTGGTATGTCCTATCATGTTCCATTGACAGTCTTGGAGAACCTCTATGCTATGATGCAGCATCAAGATTAGGATTTTCACATGGGAACAATACTCATTCATCACTCTTTATGGTTAGCAAAACACTATCCTTACAGCAAACTAGTGAGATAGATAGTAAAATATAATTATCCCCATTTTACAGTTTAGGAAGCTAAGACTCAGAGGAGCATTTACATGTTTACAGCTGCACATCTAATAAGTAGTCCAGCCTGGACTTGATTGTTCTTTCTGCCATACCATTCTGTCTCAAATGAAAGCATCCTTTTATTTGTGTTCAGAGAGCTGAGTCTTTGACCACACCCATGGTGGAAAATTCCATTTGTCTTGGTTTGCTGACAGAAACCTCCCTGCTAGCAGGAAGTTCATACAGAAGAAAGTGTGGTATAAAATCATGGTGATGCATTCCAGATGCTCACTCTATCACTCACTTACCTTTGCCTCAGAAACATGTCACAAGGCCTAAATCATATCTTGGCTTATTCCTTATTTTCATAGGCCAGTTTCAATGAATTATACTACTATAACATTAAGATGTGGGAATTAGTACATGGCTGAGACTAAATATATAGCTATCATATTCTAGTAGGTAAAAGGAAGGCTGACTCAATGATTTGTCAAAAACAATTGATATAGCTGGGCCCCGAGTTCACTTGTAGACTATCAAATCCTGGTAATTTGTACTGGCTTAATCTCTACTCTTTATTTTTCTCTACCCCTTTTTTCCTCTCACTCCCTACAAATTCTGACAGTATTACATAGAATGGGTAGAAGTATGCAAGGAGGTTAATTAGGAGGCACTGCAATAATCGAAATGAGTTGTGATCACAGACCTAAAAGAACTAAGTCATTGGTTGGAGGAATCTGAGAGATTCTCTATTCTAATCTACTGCTATTACAGAAAAATAAATCTAGAGAGTTCAAGTTACTTGGTCAGTATCATAAATCTCACCTCTAACATCACTGACATTTATGCCAAATCCCTTAGCCTCTATGTGCCTCAGGCAAGTCCCTTAGGTTTATCTATGTAGTCTTAAATGAATTGCTGTCTTAATGGTAGTGGAACTTTGCATTGGTTAAGAAAGTTCTATACCAAGAGTTCCAAAATCACAGCTTCTTATTTCTATATCTTAAAAGCAACAGGCAGTATGGAGGAATGAAATGAGTGCTGAAGTTGGTTCCAGGGTGACCTGGTCAAAAATTGCTTATGACTATATGCTCAAGCTCTGAGATTCAGGAAACTCTCTATAACTGACCTACTAAGTTATAAAACTGAGATTGGGATGTGGATTGGTAATAGGAATTCTCTCACTTATAGGTATATCTAAAAAGCACCACACTGTATTCTCAATATAACTTCCCCTGGGTTTGGGAATGGGGAAAAAACCTCAAACACATCTACTTAACACTTCTAGAATTTGTTTGCTCACCAATAGTTTTTGAAAGAGGACTGGAAAGTCAGATGGGATTTCAAGATGGTGAGGATATAAAAATAGCAGACATAAATCTTGACTTTCATGCTATAGCATAGTGATTCTCAAAGAATACAATATGTATGTCCTAATTTTATAGAACTTACATCTGCAAACACTTGTGAATCTCCTGTATTGTTACCAACTTAAATACTCACAGCAGTGGGATTCCTCACAACAAAAAATAATACTGTGTCAAGGGCAAAAATAGTTTAAAAAGCATTGTTATAGTAGTACTATTCCACAGCAATTGGCAGCAAAAATAAAGGAAGAAGAATCTCTCAAACCTTTTGTTTGTCAAGACTGATATGAATATCTAAGAGGTGGTCCTAATTTCTCATTCTGTTTTGAGTATTTGTTATTTCCTAGTCAATTCACTTTTGCCCCATATTCTTTATTTTATTGAGTTCAGTACATGGCAGAGCCATGGTAGAGGATATCAGAGTCAGATAAAACTGAAAAACAACTGAACAGCAACAAAACCACACAACAAGTCTGACCCTTGTCTGTGTCAGATAACATAGGCTATACTGTCTATTAATGAAGCAAGTACTGGAGATTGGTCAAGATCAATAACTTGATTAGGAATTTGCTTTCTTTCGAGAATACAGTCAATTATACCTTAAAAGATATAAGTTGATTGTTGGTCTGTCTTGGCAGCATGTATATAAATAATAAACCAATTCATGTTGTTGCTAATATTTTTAGGACAATGTCCATTATAGATAATCATGGGAAATTGAGAAAACTATTGAGGCAAGAAAATAAAAATGACCAGATTAAAAACCATTAAAACCACTAAAAACCATTTTTAATCTGGTCATTTTTATTTTCTTGCCTCAATAGAAAAAAAATGCAGATCTGATAATAGCTAGTTATAATTTAAGTTTAGAATACTAGTCCTGATCTACAACATTTGTGATATTGGCAATATTATAAAGAACATTTTCAATAATCTGAGAAATTCCAAAGATATTTACCAACAAGTATAGTGCCTTTTTCATTGTTGGTAAAAATGGAATTGAATTGTAACAATATAGAATGAATTTAAAACTAAAGCTCTTAGAAAACTATTTTTTTTCCTTTTTTTTCTTTTTCTTTTTTTTTAGAAAACTATTTTCAAAGGAAAAGTGTGAATTAAAAGAACTTTCCCAAATGCTAGTTTATGTAAGTTAAGGGAAAAGTTAAAATTGTTCTGAAGGGCTGTCATAACCAATATCAATTATTTCTGGAGTTGTGACTGGCAACAGTGTGGGAGGTACTATCAGGGCTTTGCTCCTCCTTTGTGAATTGAGGGATGTTAACCTGGGCTCTCTTAGTGTCTTTTTCAACCATGCCTCCCTATCCCAGCTCAATTCTGGGTTTGCTGTGGACATGATTGGTGGAACTTGCTACTAGTGTAAAAAGTCCTGCTAATACTCCTGATTTTTCACAATTATAAATCGCTTTTTTGATAGTAAGCACTTACTACTTACTACTAAGTATTGCTATACATGGAATAAATTTAATCTAAAGTTATAATATTTTTAAAGCAGTTTTTTGTTAGTTGGTGCTTTTTCATGACTTTTTTTTTCTCCTGAGGCAATTGGGATTAAATGACTTACCCAGGGTCACACAACTATATTGTCATGATGTTTAAAAAGTTTTACATTAAAAATTCCCTGGATCATTTTTCTAAGTGAAGAGCTCTCCCACTGCAAAAATTTTGGAAACCAGTGATTTAGAAATTTCTATGAGTTAGAAATCCTCTAAATCAAAGCCAAATGTGTCTTGGAAAATTAAGATAACTGGTTTATACCTTTTTTATAATCTTTAATTCAATGACACTGGCTTCCTAGCTGTTCCATAAACAAGACACTTCATCTCTTGGCTCTAAGCATGTTCTTTGACTGTTCTACCACTCCTTTTCATCTCTATCTTGTTTCCCTGGTTTCTCTTAAATCCAAACTAAAAACCTACTTCTACAGGAAACCTTTCCCAGTTCCTCTTATAGTACTTTCCCTCCATTAATTACTTCCTATTTATACTGTTCATAACTCGCATGTACATATTTTCTTGTCTTCCCATTAGATTGTGAACTCTTTGGGGACAGGGACTGTCTTTTGCCTTTCTTTGTATCTTTAGCTCTTACTACAGTGACTGGAACATAGTTGGCACTTAATAAATGCTTATTGACTGAGTGATACTTTAATGTGCATTATTTTAATCATTAGATTATAGTTCAGCACCTAGAAGACTTGAGCTCAGTTCTGATTTGGGTATGAGGAAGAAAGGGCAAATTTGGATTGAGAGCAGTTCATTAGGTGGGGCAGGATATTTCTGGGCAATCAGAGGATAGATTAAAATTCAGAAATCACTGAGTTCTTGTGGGTGAGAAAGCATAACAGGAAACATACGGCAGAAAAAAAGATGGGAAGGGCCAAAAAACATCTCTATTTTCCTTGAAATTTTTCCTTAGATCCCAGTGATGACTGAAATACAAACTAGTGGTTATATCTGAGGCTACCTTTGACATAATTTTATGGGTGGCTAATTCCTGAGCCAATACCATCTCTTTCCAGTTTCATAGGGTATTAACATATAGAGAGGGCACTGATATATTTGTGTTAGAGAAGGGCCATGTGATAAAGTGAACATATTAATTGGACTAAATGAGACAAAGTGACTATCTTCAAATAGTTGAATTGCTATTGTGTAGAGAAATGAGTATACTTACTTCATGTTGCTTAATTCGGTAGAACTAGAGTCAAGAATACATATCAAGGAAACAAGTTTAGGTTAAATAAAAATAAGAACTTTTAAAGAATTATAATTACCTAACAATTGAAATAGTCTGTCTTACAATTCCACAATTCCCCTCCCTTCACCCTCTTACCTCCATCATTTGACGTGTTCAAGCCAAAGGATTAGGTACCCATCTTTCTAGTATGATGTAGAAAAGATTCCTGAATTTGAATTAGTTTAAAATATGATTTTTTGGATAGGTAAGGGGGCAAGGAGGAAGCAAGTTTGGGACTTTCAACCTTAATGAATGGGAGAATACTCTTGCCATTCTCTTGAATGAGGTTTTCTTAAAATAGCCCATCAACAGACCACTATAACACCCTCTCACCCACTCTGCGATCTCTAAATCTCAATATTCCCTAACATACAATTCAATTTACATGCATTTTGAGAACAGCCTTCTTGTGTAAAATAAGTACACTTTTACTGTCTTTTTGCTTAGGTTACAAAGCATTTATAAAATGACTGTCAGATCCTCTATAATATTGTTACCAAGTGACTCATCCCTGTCTTTTCAATGAGGACTGTGGCCCCCTGTTTCTAGGACATGGTGTTCATAGCAACAAATCAACATGGGGCCCTGGCAACATCCCATCGGTCTGCCCTGTTCCCTGTGCCTCCTGTTTCTAGTGTCTGATTGAGCCCTTTTTGGTAGCTTTCAAATATTAGCTCCTCTGGGCCTTGTTAAAATACTTCATCAATGCCCATCGTTCTCTGCAGGGGTGACCTTTAACTCATCTTTGCTGTCACTACCTGACTTGGATAACCTCCAAAGAAAGGTTGCCATGGCGATCCTGTATTCTAGGCAACCAAATCTGGCTTCTGTATCTTATTAAATGTTCCCTAAAAAGGAAATAACACAGTAGGTTGGGAGCCAGGGGTCACCCACATGTAGCAATTTGAGTCTGTATTTTTCCCCTTCTTCCAACACCTCCTTCTCTTTCTTGAGCTCTGGAGCTCCTCCTTTTCCCTCCCTCCAACCTCAGCTGCCAAGGTAAATGCATAAAGTTCAAGGGGGATAGGAATGGGGGTGGACAGAAATAAGCCAAAATGTCAATCTGCCTTTTTTTAAGAGACATTTTTACAGCTCAAATCTAAGCTACACTGGCAAATGTCACAAGTAGATATGTAATGAGAATTTGTTGGAAGCTTTAATTGGATAAGCAGTCAATGGTTTATTTATTTATTTTTTATTATGGTCTGCCTTTTGTTGTTTTCTTCTTCCCCCCTTGGGGACTGTGGTTTTTTTTATAGTGATTCTCATTAAATCTGATGAAATAATCTTTTAATCTAAAAGCTAAGGTGAATCTCATTCTTCAGGAGCTACAGGAATGTACAGTTGCTGATGATGATTTTCAAGAGGGTATTTTGTATTCACCTAGTGTTGAGAGAAAAGGAGGGGGCAGGGAGGGAAAAGCATCTCACATGCATAGTGTCTTTGGGAGAATGGAACAGGGTTTCAAAGTTTTAACAACAGCCACTTTGGCAAAGGATGTTTAGAGATCACAAAAGCTAAAGCTAGCTTCTTGGAAATAGAAGGGTAGAACTATTACAACTACCGGAACAGACAGCCATCTCTGCCCCTTAGACATACAAAACTGTGATCTCTCTGTTATAAGAGACATCTGAGCTCCCAGAATTCAAGCTGAGGTTCAGTGCTATTATCAAGGGCACAAACTAATCAGAGTAATAGGAACCCTTGGGAAGCTACTTGGAGAACAGCTTCAGAATATGGAATGGTAAAAGGATATGTTTGGGAACTTCTCTTTGAGGGACTCTCTGATGACATGGAGTAAGGGTCATAACCTGGAGATAGGGAGCTGCATTTGACTTTTAAAATATACAACAGTAACTCTTTTAGACAAAATAAATGAATGAGTCTTGTGTAATGCCTTATGCAACAATGCTCCAATTTAACTCGGCCTGTGGATAAATTTCAGTGAGTCCATGAGCTTGAATGGAAAAAAAAATGATGACTATTTAGATTGATCTTTGGTTTTATTTGTAGTCTAATATTTTTTATCTATTGCATTTAAAAACATTATTCTGAGAAGGCATTCATAGGCTTTACCAGAATGCCAAAGGAATCCAATATACACAAAAGATTAAGAACTCTTTCCTTAGAGATGTTGAGTCAAATAAGGCTATATTTGGAGTCCTAGAACATCAATTCAAAACTCAGTCTTGTGACTTGCTATCTTTGAATAATACTCACTATATCTTAGGCTTGTTTCCTTGTCTATGTATAGTGCCCACATAAGTAGGTCCACTTTTGCAATTTATGCTCACATCTAGGTTTGGATCACTCTCCTGATTATTCCCTTCAGGGTTCTCAGTGTAACTCCAAGAAGCTGAGTTTGTTATTGTTATTGTTACTTATGATTTCCTATTTACTGGTTATATTTCCAATGAACAGACTTCAATTAATTTCTGGAGAAAGGTATTTATTAAGGTGGCATAAACCAGATAGTTGGTACAAAATTATTAGTGGAATGCTCTCCCACAAATACATGCAGAGTAAAGGGAGAGTTGGGTTCTATTTTTAGAGAACATATGTCCAAAGAATAAATTCCTTGTTACTAGAAACTTTTTCTTTATCCATAGCAAAATCTCTCTCTGGTGCAAGGGGTCATCCCTTGAAGTTGCTTCTTCTCTTGGGTCACTATCTTTTTATTTATGATTGTCCATGTTTGCCTCTAGATTTTCCAAAGTGTGTCCCTTTTTGTTCTTAATTAGATGGGGTGTCTATTATTGATCCAGTCTTTGTCTTTAATAACATTGCTAGGATGAGAGTGGGTGGGTGAGAGAAATGTTATATAATCATCCCTTTCACAGGGGGATTAGAGGTATGATCTGAAAAATCTGTGTAAAAACTTTTGGGCCCTTCCCTCATACCAGAGAAGAAGTATGAATTTTTTATTTTTCTTTTATAGGGCGTTTAAAAATATTTTAAAAATATGTTGATATTGTAAATACTATGCCTATGTTTTATATACATTTCTGAATTTCTAAACTTTTTCTGTGTTGTCTGCAGCTTCTACAAAACTCCCCCAAAATTCTTATTTAATTTCTTATACAGACAATGCAATGAATTGAAACTGTAAAGGGGAAAGTTACATTTGGAAGGGCTAACTCTATTCCCTCTGTGAATACTCCCTTTCCATTCCACCCTCCTTGCTGTTCCTTAGAATAAACCCAGGGATTAGTCTCCCATTTGAGGGCCAGCTGTTGAACTGAGTCAATTGATAAACTTGCTTACTACTTAAAGCTTCCAGGAGCATGGTTAAGCTTATTTTCTTTAGCCAACAAGATTTTCCCTGCTTGACCCATTAAAGAAGTTCACATCGTGGTGGAAACAATCTTGCTTATGTCCCACAACTGGTTTGATTGAAAGTAAGGATGGGATGGTGGATGAGGACCTTTCCAGCTCAAGTTCCATCATCATGTAATTCTCAATAATTCATGATCCTCTGAAGTTTTCTGTCTAGAATCACATGGTAGTAAGTGGAAGGGCCAACATTCACCCTCAGGACTTCTGACAAAAATCTTGGGATTCTTTTAATCATGTCTAATAAATGTTTGCTCCCCTTCTCTTTTCTTCTTTGTGAGGTTAGTTCAAAGTTGTCTGCTTACATATATGAGTGGGCTCAACCTTATGCATAGCAGAGGCCATTTATGTATTGTTTGAGGAGGGATGCCAGGGAGTGAAGTGCCTTTTTGAAATATTTCTTGTCCTAATGCCTGAAATTTTCCCTTTAGAGAGGTTAGTTCCTTTGTATTTTGAAAGCTTCCCTACTTTCAAAAGTTCTCTATGAAAATCATGTTGCTCTTGGAAGGAGTAGTATATATGAATGAGAGAAAAGTAGGATAGAGGCATTCAATCCTAGAGGTAAATATCCATCTGTGATCTCATGATTCTTTGTAATCCTTCCACTTTATTTACATACATAGTTGTATATGCATGCTTAACCACACTCAGTAGTAGTGCATTCATTCAACAGTCTACTGTGTATAGAGCATGGTCTTGGTGAGATACAATGATTCC
The DNA here is from genome assembly GCF_048593235.1 of Sminthopsis crassicaudata. Taxonomy (NCBI): domain Eukaryota; kingdom Metazoa; phylum Chordata; class Mammalia; order Dasyuromorphia; family Dasyuridae; genus Sminthopsis; species Sminthopsis crassicaudata. The sequence continues at coordinate 561,003,726 of NC_133618.1, forward strand.
ATTCATACCTGGGTGTAACTTTAGCTGTTTTGTAAGGAGTTTGATGATAATACTTCATATATATTGAGCTTCCTATATCCAAAATTAATTATACTACATTTCAGATGCTGAGTGTTGAAATGTAGGAGAAAAACACATAGATCTCCACAAGTTTTTCCCAGGGAAGAAAGCCCTAGAAAATACAAAGTAATCCATTTTCTTTTGCTTTTTTGCTTACAAAAAATGAATGGTTAACATTTTGCATTATTTTCCTTTTATTACATTTCTAATCACAATCTTGAAGCCCCAGAATACACAAAGCAGGCAAATGCAGCTACTTCTCTGACTTCTTTCTATCCCAAATCACAAAAACTGGCCCACATGTGCAGGCCATGACAATGGAAGGACTATAGAGGGACAAAAAATGTTCTAATAAATCCCTTTTTTTGGAAGCCATTCAGGGCTAAGCTCCCTAGAACTACACTTTATGTGTTCATCTAAGATGATAATAGTTCATTTAATGCATGCAATTATGAAAATGATTTTTGCTAAAAATAAGCCACATGGCTTTTTACAACAATATTGCTTCTTAGCAAGAAGCCTTTCTTTTCTGCCTCACCAGTTTTGTCCAGTGCTCCATTCTTGCCAAGAGTTTTACCAGGTTCAAATGTGACTAATTTTACCATAAAGGAAATGCTAAAAAAGATATAAGACTCTAAGCAAAACTGGGAACCACACTTATGAATTTGAAGTTTTACAGTCAATGATGAAGGGGGTGGCTTATTTTTGTATTTAGTAATCTAAGCAATATATGAAGGTATTGAAATTGAAGTGGAGAGGAAGCTTGGAATAATGACAGGAATCCAAAGACAGAGAGAAAAAGATAGACTGACAAAGACATAGAGATAGATAACACAAAGAGACATTAAGACATGAGAAACAGAGATAGAGAGTGAGAGAGACAGAGACAGAATCAGAGATAGGGAAAGATAGAAAATTGTTTTATATTGTGATTATTTTTGTTGTAATTGTATGCACAATTCAACAGCTAGATGGCTCAGTTAGAGTTCTAGGTCTGGAGTCAGGAAGACTCATCTTCCCGAGTTTAAATCTTATTCACTAGCTTATTTACTAGCTGTGTAACCCCAGCAAAGTGACTTTACCCTGTTTGCCTCAGTTTCCTTATCTGTAAAATGATCTGGAAAAGGAAATGTCAAACTGCTCTAGTATTTTTGCCAAGAAAACCCCAAATAGGACATAAATGAAACAAGTTTTAAGTACCAAAATTTAAAGTTCTGTGCTTAGGTTAAAAAAATCAATTGTATTAGTGCAGGATAGATGAGAAACATAATCAATAATTGTAATAATCATTTTATAAGTATAGAATGGATGTGAAAAAAATTTAGGAATTTTAGTAGACTGATAATTAAATAAGAATCAATATCATAACATGGCAACCAAAAAGTGTTAATAGGATTTGAAGTGCTATAATGTCCATAATGTTAGTCCTAATATACTTTGCTCAGATCAGGCAACATATAGAATAATGTATTAAGTTCTGGGTACCACATCTAGGAATAGACTTGACAAATTGGAACATATCTAAAAGAGGGAAGATAAATGAATAGTATAGAAATGGGATACCAAACTCTATGATGATCCATTGAAAAAAGTAGGGATATTGATCCAGCAGAAGAGAAAACTTGCTGGAGAGTAGGGAACATAATCTTCATCTCCAAATGTTTAAAAATTTGTCACAAGAAAGAGGCATGTTCCTCTTTGTCCTAATGATTAAATAGAAAAAGAGGAGAAAATTGTAGAGAGTTAAAATTCAATTCAATGTAATGATAAACTTCCTGATAATCAGAGATATCAAAAAACTAACAAGATGTTGTTAGTTTTCATTGGAAATCTTCAAATGTAGACAAATAACCAACTTCTTGGAGATATTTTAATGAGAATTGCTATTCAGGTATAGGTTGGATTGCATGGTCACTGAGATCCCTCCTAACAGAGTTTCTGTGATGCAGTGATAGTTCTAGAGGTGGACAAAATATTGTTGACTGACCTAAAAATATAGCAGGGGCTGAGCTAAGTGGTATTATAGCTGTAAACAATTTCTTTTTGGGTTTGATGAGAACATGGGCTTTGTGTGGCCCTTCTATTGAATTTGTGATTGCCACTGTCTTTGTTATAGAAGCAGGGTTTAATTATTCAGAGTTGCTTGGTTGCTATTCTTTGTGTTCAGGAATAGGGCAGCTGTTCCTACTGTATTCAATCTAGGCATAGGTGCTTCCCACTAGCTAAAGTAGGTGGTCCTAGATGTTCACTTGGGATTTTATGCCAGATTCCTCAGTAACATTTATGTCTGTCTTTCCTTACCGGGCCTGCTGAGTCAGGGAGGTTTTAAGGGCATTTTATTGAGCTCTCATTCCCTGTCTAAACTTGAGGAGTTGTGATTGGTTTTGCCTAATGGGATGCTGAGAGTCTCTTGAAATTTGGTTTCAGATGGAGTGTAAATGGCTCATTATTGAAACTGAAAGGCTTAGTGTATTTCCTGGGAAATAATAGCACGAAATAATTTGACAAAGAGTGGCCTGAATGGAGAACCCCCCCCCCCCGAATGTTTTATTCATTCAAGGAGACTGTTGAATACACAGCCCAAACACCCCCATAGCTAATTCATTATTGTACATCAAGCAGACATCTTTAAAATTAAACTGGATACAAATGAGTGTTGTTTTGTGCCATTAATTTCAATGGTTTTACACAATATTTGAATCATTGGCTTTCTTTTCTGTTTGGATGCTGACCAAATCTGGCTGAATTGACTTACATTAAAAACCATCCATGGGGCCTAGCCAACCCCATCTTGCAGATGGAACTCCATATGCTTTGGCTCAGCACCCATATGGAACAGTAATATGCAATCCAGGAATAGAATGTGCTATTCCTTTGCTTTCCCGGTCACCTCTAACTCCAAAGATCTATTCAGCATGAGCAGAGTTAAGTGAGCTCATCTGGAAAACATACAGCAAGATGCTGAAGTCTAAAAGTTCTAACATATGATTTCTGTTTTCTCTGGTTCTTTTTTCACTTGTGTCCCAAAATATAATTGCTCCAAGAATGTCTGGAGTTCAGGGCATCCACATTGTTGTGCTTGGAAGGTTTCCATTTTTATTTTGTTTTATTTTGGGATGGGGGGTGTTTCATTATTAGAACTTTCAGCTCAATAACATGATGTCCAGTTTTATTTTGTTTTTAATTGGGGCCACGGAGTCTCAAGGAAAAAACAATGAATTGAGTAGTTCTGGTCAGTTCTTTCAGGAAATAAGGTAATCAGCCATGAGGGGATCCTGCTTGTAGCTCAGAAAAGGATCAAATTGGGAGAGTTATGTGATCAAGCCTGAACATGAAAACCACCTTGTAGCCTAGTGAAGGTTTGTGGGAGGGTTGGATCAGAACTAAACAATGGTTGCTGCAGACCACTCACTGAATATAAGGAGGAAGTTTATCCTGTGCCTGTTTTAATAAGTGTAATCCTATCATTGTTACCACTATTTATAAGTAATTCCAATTTCTTCCAACCACCTTTTCTTTAATCCGATTAAGAGTGAACAACTGGTTCAAATTGATGCATTTATGTGAATGAATATAAACATAAAATTATCATAGCAAGGCTTGGAAAAATAGAGAAGAATGTATATCTCTGCTAGAAGTTTCAGCCAAAAACCTACCATCAACATGAAGTTTTTCCAAGTTGTTTCTTCCCTCTGTGATTATCTCTTATTTATACAACATCTGTCTTATTTGTACATAGTTATTTTTGTGTTGCCTCCCTCATTGGATTCTGAGTTCCTTGAGGACATGGATTCTTTTTGATTTTTCTCTTTATGTCTTGTGTTTACTATAATAATTAATATAATTGTATGCTTTGAAATATAATAAATGCTTGTTGACTTGGTTCTTAGGAAGGACGAGAAATATCTACATAGGTATATGAAATCAACCACAGGCAGTCTTTTTTTCATTTTCTTAGGGCTTAGCCCCGTTATCCCAGTACCTCACTCATAGTGGATACTTAATAAATGCTCATTGAATTGATTGAATTAATCAGCAGGTAGAGCAGCTCTCAATGACCCCAAGGAGATTATGGAAGGCTCAGTAGCTTCTAAATGGCTAAAGAAGTTTGCTTCTAGTTATTTCCAAATCATTCTTTGGATGAATGTAGAACTTTAGCACCAAGTCGATGTACTGGCTCCTTGCTCTGGAGCAGGGGTTCTCAAACTACTGCCCGTGGGCCAGATGCGGCCTGCTGAGGACATTTATGCGGCAGGCCGGGTTATGGCAAATGGACTGAGGGGCGGAGACAGAGTGTGAGCTTTTGTTTTTACTATAGTCTGGCCCTCCCACAGTCTGAGGGACAGTGAACTGGCCCCTATTTAAAAAGTTTGAGGACCACTGCGAGGGCTAGTCATTGGAACAATACAGTCAGAGAAAAAGTCTGATAGTTGATGGAAATAGTGTCTTTTTATTCCACTGAACAAATTAAACAAATATAGAATCCACACCATCCATTCTACTGAAATTCAGATTCAGAAGGGGCAATGTATAAACAAAGGAAGAGGGAAGAAAATATTTCATTTCTTTTATTTCTAAGTTGTGCTTTGCCCTCAAGAAGTGGGGGAAAAGAATTTTTTGTATGCTATAAACAGATAACTATTTTTCTGAACTTAAATAGATCACCAACCAAGAATCCTAATACTATAATCCCACACATGGGATAAACGATTGAATAGGAGCAGTCCTCAATTTACCAATTGGATCTGTGCCAAAAGTGTGTTTTTAAGTAAAGTTTTTGGAACTTAAAACACGTTTTCCCCTAGAGACAGTGTTATAAATAGTGGGTAGGGTCTTAGAATAGACCACAAAAGCCTATTTGAATTAGGTAATAGTAGTTCTATATAATCTAAAAATCTCTTAGGATGTTGTTTCTATGGAAAAATGTGTTCTAGATTACAGCTTGTAACTCAGAATTCTGAGAACCCATATCCTTCCCCCTGCTGCAAGAAGGGGCACCTTTCTGTAATAGTCAAATGGTAGGGTAAAGGCATGAATGTGTTTTTTCCTTGGTGGTGAGAAGGCAGTGTCAAGAAAGAAGTCTCCTCTCAAGGCAGTCACTTGCACTGTACATAAGGGATGTTTAAGAATTCTCTACTAAGAAGAGACATCTCATGAAGGTCATTGTAAGTGAAGAAAATGTGCTTTATTCTAAGAACCCTTGTTTTGTTGAAGATTTGCTCAGGGTGGCAAGGTAGTTTTCTGGCCCACATCTCAGACCAAAAAATTCACTGACATTGTGCTAGGAAGATGTAAAGTCTTTATGTCTGTGGTTCTAATTCAAGAAAATTAACCCTCAAAGTAAATTAAAAAGTATATATATATATATATATATATATATATATATATATATATATATAAAGCTATATTTTTCCAGAGGCATCCTGATTGTATAGAGGCATCATGGCTTTTAGAGTTTCAGGTGACAAGCCAAGAAACCTGTGTTCTGTGAGTCTGGCTGATTTACTTGAACTTTTCATGCTTCTGGTAATTTGCTAGTATTGACTCAGTTTTAGATAGATCCTTCTCCTCTGTAGAAGCTCCCTATGCTAACAAAATGATAAACAGAGTTGTTGATTTCTTCAGCAAAAGCCTGGAGAAAATCTACTTCTTAATCTTCTATACATAGCCCTCAAAAAGGATCAGTCTTTAGAAACAAGTTGTTCTTCAGCTATTCTCCTAAAGGATTATTAGGAAGAGAGAGAAGGGAGATTATCAGAGTGGGCTGCAGAGATTGGGATTCAGAGTTGTTGTCACTAAGGCATCTCTATTTCCTTTCTCTGTACTCTCAAACCAATTCTTCCTGTGGACATTAATTCCCATGGTTCTGTAGAGCCATATATAGTGGTTTACATGGTAAGATACACTTCCTTGAGGGAAGGGCTGCTTTTATTTTATTTTGGTTTTATATTCTCAGTGCCAAGCACAGTGCCTGGCCTATAGTAAAGGCTTCATAAATAAATATTTATTATATTTCATTGAATCGCATGTAGAGGTTGCTGTTGAGGATGGGCCTATTTTATTTTTGATAAAATCAGGTTATCTTTTAACTTTCTGATAAATATTTCTAAATAGAGAGAGACTGGCTTTTTTCATGTATGGAAAAAAGGCTTGGATTCCAAACTCTGGCATTCCTTTTGCCTTAAAGCTTAACCAATAAGAATACATTTTGTATTTACTGCAGGCAAAGCACTTCATTAAATTCCATGGGGAAGAAGGCATTCAAAAGACACCTTCCAACCCACAGTAGGGAATTAGGTTTTTCTGAATGAAGCCCCAATGGCAGCTGCTATGTCTCACTAATTAGGCTTTGCAGGGCCATAAACTAGAATCATAGCACTGGAAATGATCTCTAGAAGTCATTTAGTCCAGCCTTCTTCCTCTGGCATATACAGAAGGATAATTACTAGTTTGATTCTATCCCATGAGATAGTTATTTCCTTAGGGAATCTCACAAATTTCAAAGAAAATGGATATCACAGTTAATCCAAATACTTCTCAGCTGGAAAGAATAGTGCTATTGAGTCCCAAGGAAGACTTTTACCTTGTATCTCAAGACTGGTTTTATTTTAAACATCTTTGTGATTTTATATAGATGTCTAGGTTTCTGCACCGGATGTGTATGGAAGTTGCTATAAAGTATGGGTAGAATGGATCCATTTCTGTTTTTTCCTCCTTTAAATGATTCTAGTCCTCTATCTTTATAGATTAGATGCTTAATGTCTATTTCCTTTTCAAGAGTGAATAACTTAGAGTGAAGCTGCGATATTTTGCAACTGGATACCCCAGGAGAATTCCTTGAGGGCCTTCAAAATGTAATTGTTATTCTTTTTCCAGATTGTATCTTTCTATCTCATCCTATCTCTCTAGAAACTCATGGGATGATTACACCACTGAATGGTATAGGAACTTTAACTTGCTCCACTTCTGACTAGATCCATTTCAATACCAGCTTGGTAACTCTTTTTTCCCCCTAGGGACTCACTATGTCAGTGCTGGACTTACATGGATACATAAGCCTTATGGTTACTATATCTCAGAACTCTTAAGCTCAGTGATGTTTGCCACTTGGAGAATGTCAAGTTCAGAGTCCAAATGAGAAATGATGTGGTTCCTCAAATACTGTTTTTTTGGATTCATTAGCCTTAGCCTCCCAGTAGCAGGGATTTTAGGGAATGGCCATCACATCCTGCTTTCAATGGCCATTATAGAAGTGTAGCAGATGATACACCACTGCATTCATGGGAAACTTATAAACTATTTTTTACATCAAAAAGATCACTTCCAATTTGCAATAAATATAAGGTTCTATCGATTTAACATAATTATATGTGGAATAGCTTTTTTTCCTTCTTTTTTTAAAAAAAACAACCTTGTCATTTTTCTAGTGTCAGAGATAAAAAAAATTTCTAGCCTTACCCTGGAAAATAAGAAAAAGGAAAAAAAAGAATTTTGTGGGAGGGTTTTCTTTAGTGTCCTGGAAAGCTTACATCATTATCTAAGGGTTTACAAAAGACAGAATGGTAAAAAATAACTACTAATAATTTGCCTTTAGAACTATTGCTACAAGATCTTCTGGAATGGCATAAGGAAATTAGAGTGAATTGACTCTTCTTTTTTTCATGGTATAAGAATTATTTAGGTGTTGATATTTTTATCCTGAACATGAGAATAAGCATCTGAAGATGAACAAAGACATGAAAGATGTTTGATTATCATTGATGAGGATCAGGTATATTGGGAATTAATGAAGCTAATAAGTACTGAGAATATACATTGTCAGTTTCAGGACAATTTCATGAAGGAATGTCAGTGGGCAAATGATGAATCTTTAAGTTTTCTTCCAAAGGAGTTTTCCATTGTTTGGGAGTTCCTTGTCTTCAGAGAAATTTATGACTATCAATATCCTAGAAATCTGTGATTTGGAATAAAGTGTGAATTTTGAACAGGATAGGTTTGAGTCAAAATGTATATAAATAAAATGTCTAGAAAAGGGCAAATTCCCCTTTATATTCTTAGGAATAGGGAACAATGAAAATTCAAGAGACAAGAATATTGGGACTGAATTGGAACAAAAGTGCTATTAACTTTAAAGACTATTTCACTTGAAGAAGTATAAAACAGGTATGAAGATTGAGACAACCAAATTGAAATTGGGAATTCAGGAGAAAGAGTAAATGTAGGTTGTTGAATTTACCTAGGAAATGAAAAATTTTTAAAGGGTTAATTTTTCCCAGATTTGATGAGGAATAGAGAATAGTTAGTGAGCAGAAACTGTTTTTGTTTTTGTTTTCCTTTTGTATCCTCAGCACTTAGCGCAGTGTTTGTACTACACATAGTAGGTATTTAATAAATGTTTATTGATTGGTTGTCTCTGAAGGAGACAAAACAGCTGCTCAAAATGGACTAAACAGGTAGGCTTTTCAGATAAAATTCTAAAACATCTCTTTACCAAGAAATAACTGATTAAAAGGAGCAGAGAGTTCAAGATCCCACTGTGCTTATGTATTCACTATTTTATAAATCACATTTGATGTGGTGAATCCATGTATGTTGATAATATACATTTCCTTGACAATGGAGATAGCTTTGTGCAAAGATTCTCTAATTATTATCAAATAAAGCATACAACAAAGAGACCAATGCTCCAAAGATGTTTGCCAACATATTGGGGAAAGTGCATTTTACAGTCTAAATGGGACTTGGTGGTTCAGATGCTCTTATTTGCTTTTGATGTTGTGGTGATTTTAGCAAACCTTGTAATACTAGAGGAAATCCCAAATGTAATCACATAAAACATTTGCCATAAATATTTAGGGGAAAAAAGCAAGTGAATGAAGAATACTTATTGTTATGAGATACAATTGGTAACACAATCCATAGATTAGTCCTCTGGGACATATATCTGGGATAGAAACTACTTTTGAAAGTTCATCATTGAATAGAAAGAGAAAATTGAAGTAGGTTGCATTTGGGAAATTGTGCAGTATCCTTAATGACCCTAAGCTTCTCCCTAAGCTTTTTGATAAGGATATTTTTTCTGATTGTGGCATATACCTATGAATTATGGAATAGCCAAATCTCTGAAGAATAAAAGTTACAGATCACCCAAAGATCATAGGTGTGATACAAAAAGGTGACTATGCTATAGCATATACCAACAAATTATTGTGTAGTTAAAGCAATTCAAGGAAATCCTCAGAGACACAGAGTAAAGGAGTTGAGCCAGTCTTGTAGCAAAATCAAGAGATAACTGATGGATAGAACTAATTCTCCACTGATATGCATGCAGTATGAAAGATCTAGTCAAAAGCTCCAGGCTTGTTGAAGTGATCCTAGTGAAGGATTTAAAGGAGAATATGGATAAGATAAGGTGTATCTTGTTACACAGTTACATTGAAGTGTCAGTATTTAAAAAGAAGGCAAATGAGGAGGCATATAGGCAGTTTCAGAACTGTCACTGAGCAGGAGGTAGCAAAGATTGCCATCAAATCTCAGGATCAATATTTCTCCAGCAAACTATACTTTAACCCTAATTTTTCCTTTTGGAGGCTATCTGTGTCTATATAGAAAAGAGAGATTTGCCAGAGAACATGAGCCAAATACAAAAATTTATTTCACATTTCTGATTCTTTTAGAAGTTAGGACATGGTTCAGTGAACAGAATGGCAAAATCTAACTGGAAAGGAATAGGGGAGGGAAGCTGAGAACTCAATGTTGTTAGATAACAGGAAACCGATGTATACAGCAATGACTTGTCTTTTCTGTCAATAGTTTTAATCCTCTTTTAAACATTATTCACTCTGTGGAACTTTACAATTATGTTAAAATGTGAAAATGGCTATAAAATATTCCCTTTTATTTAGATGAAGAAACTGAGGCTCCAGGAAGATTCAGTGTATGTGGGGTCAACTTTTTTATAATTCTAAAAATGAAGAATCTACTAGTACTTCTTATTTGTCAGTCAAAGCAACAAAGTTTCAGGAAAACTAGAAAATGGCCCAATGGTCCAAATAGCCTTTATAGGAAATAACAGTAGTCAAAAAAAGGACAAATAGAAAAAATGAGCAAAATATAGGACAAATGATCCAAAGAATCCCAAATCTGGGAGAGAGACTCAAATCAGTCATTTGATCTCTCCCCTTGGCTATCCACCAATAATAGCAACACATGTTTACAAGCTTATCACCATATGAATAAGTTAACCAAAGTTATCATGAGTCTTATCTTCTCCAGTCTTCTAAACATCTCAAATTCCTTCAATTATTGCTTAGATGCTTAGATTGCTTAGATGTCAAGGCTCTTTATCATCTTGGATGTTTTCCTTTGAACATTCCCCAGATCATCCACAAGGGCTCTCAAGCCCAGGTGTAAAATTTCTTACCACCATTATATTATCCATACTGAAAATTTAATTGTCTTTGTCTTTTCTTCTTTCTTTTCTCACCACTGGAGTTGCCTGTTCTGTGGGTTCATACAGTCACTTTCTCATCTTGGTTCCATGAAGAGTAGATACTGCTTTGGAGGGTAACTAATCATTTTCCCAGTTGTCTATGAGGCTACCAGCAACTTTAGCACTATTTCCTATGGTAGGAGGAAGCATTGGTCTGCCTCTCTTGGAAACTCTGCTATGTGACAACATTGTGGGAATTTCTCTAACTTACTGTAATTCCAGTTCAGTGTAAAAGGTTGTCATCTTAATATCCAGAAGGTAGCATAGCTGCTGTCACGGTATAATCAGGTTCTGCTATTTCTGTATTTTTCAGAGTACCTTTACAACCCTTTTATTTTATAAATCCTTCCAATAACCCAATGAAGGTCATGATGGCTGTGGCTTCCCTTGTTTCAGCTGCCACTAGTGAAAATTTACCACCTCCTTGAGGTCTACACTGCCAATGGTATAAAAAATATATATATATATAATAAGTGGATTGTGTAAGTGGTCGTTGCTCAGTGCTAGAGCAAGAAAAGTGAAATCCAAAGAATTCCCTCTTCACTAGACTCGCTACACTTCTGGGTGCCATGGTCTTATATGATTTGCTGGTGAAAATTTCCCCCCATTGGTCATTGTTCCCACTCTCACTGTTCTCTCTCTCCTCCCTGGACTTTAGTTATCTTTTGTCCCAAGACATAGGCTAATTTCAGTTTACTTAACACTAGTACTACTGATTCCTTTTCCTGGAG